>NW_015151837.1:9586-10853 GCF_000732505.1 Cyprinodon variegatus | reverse complement strand
GATGGATGGATGGATGGATGGATGGATGGATGGATGGATGGATGAATGATGGATTGATGGATGGATGGGGAGGAGAGAGGAGAATGTGTCCACCATCACCTCCACAGTCTCTAACAGGTCTGTGGAATCTGGTTGCATCAGTGGATCAGTCAATATGCTGGTAGTGGTCTGCAAACCTTAGCAGTTCCACTGAAAAAACACTCAGTTGTAGTTATTAGTGTAAAGAAAGAAGAGGAACAGAGGAAAAGTGACCCTGTGGGTCCGTGTGCCGATGGTTGTTCTCTGGGAGAAGATGCTCCTCATCCAAGCATCTTCTGTCTGTTTGTGTCTTGCCTTCTGATCCAGCCTGCTTCCTGCCACTGTAAACCAATGCTTTAGTCCCATCGTTAAAGGAAAAGTCTGGTCAGCCAGGAATAATCAATGGATCATTGTTAATACCAAACACTAATACATGGCATATTGGGCTTCAAAGATCTGACCCACATGCAGGGAACCAGTCAGAGACCAAGGGTAAAAGTTAACTGGTTTACTGAGGGTTAGCAAAACACAGATGGACAGAGATATTCTGCTGGGAAATACTGTTAGACCTCAGCGGACTGGTGAACCGGAACCTCTGAGGGGGAGATCACAATGATCAGTTCAGGGACCGTGGGAAAAAAGACAGAGGCTTGAAAATTGCTTGAGAGGCACTCACATTCAAGGGGTTGCTGGGTTATTCCTTGGATCCAGTTTGTGGAGTTAAATCCAGAGAAGAATGAACTCGTTGGAGAGCGGAAAGGCAGATCAACGTTGGACCCAGAGGAGTAAAGGAGCGGACTGTCACTTGGTTTTTCGGAAGTGGACTTGAACGGATCACGTGGAGGTTTCCCCTTGCTCAGTGACTCAGTTAATCCTTCCAGGGATAGAAGGTCCAGGCTTATCCAGTAACACAGGAAGGTTTCCTGCTGAAGAACAAAGACAAAGCAAGTTTAGACTCAGAGAGACAAGACTAAGGTTAGACTCTACTAATCTCAGTTTGGCTAGAGTACCCAATACTGGCAAACACTCTGGCGTCCAGGTAGTGACAGCCCACTGCTCAAATACTCCTCTGGTAATGACCCAATGAGCAGCAGGTGTGCGAGGAGGCCCAGAAAATGCACCATCTGGTGGTGGAGAGAAGAAAAGCACAAAAAACAACCCACACAAAGTGGAATCCTAACAATACGTTTGCAGTGATTTCATTAATTTAGTGTTAATCAGCAAAAAAAAAAAATATATATTTTTTTTT
>NW_015151837.1:7205-8521 GCF_000732505.1 Cyprinodon variegatus | reverse complement strand
AAATTACTCTGAATTAAAAACACTGATCATTTATTGGAATCATTTCATATTTAAAGAACTTTCAGAAGTTTGGATTCTGAATATGAGCGACTTTTCCTTTAAGCAGCCAGTGATGAATGACTTGAACATTTTGGGCCATTTTGCTGTTTTGAAGCAGGAGGTCCAGTTAAACCCAGAAAAGCAGTGAAGTAGGGAAGGACCATGTAGAAATAGACTCACAGGAAGAAAACTGAGACACACTGTTTTTTTTTAACGTGTAGTAATTACAGTAAATATGATAAGTAGAATGATTTTAAGTTATGAATGCAGGCAGGGGGTTGTTTTTAAAGCTGAGCATGACATTCACTCATGGAGCAGCTGGTGATTACACCGTGACATTTTCAGTGCATCGCTCCCATCATTTCATATGTTCCTCTCTGAACTTTTTAATGTCAACCAATTTCATACATTACATGTTTACAGTTATCTTTTTATATCTTAGAGGGCAGATGTAGTTTCACAAACTGTTCGGTTTTCTTCTCACCCAGTAATTCATAAATCCATTCAGCTTCATTACCTTTTTAAAGTAACTGATTAGCTGCCAGCCTGCATGTTTCAGTGAGTCGTTGATGCGGCTATCGCTGCAACACAAATAACCCAAAGCAGAAATCTGACATCTTCAAATGGAGCAGAAAGATAACAGTGTTAAAGTGCAAAGCCACGCTGCGTGCCTGGTGAAGAACAGGACCCTGATGCATAATGGATCAGTACTTGAACCTCTTTAAAACATGCGGCCCTGAATCATCTGCATGGGAAAGTGTTTATCTTCATCAAAGCGTTGCTCTGGGTGCCGTTCTTTGCCTTCACCGTGTTTCACTGCTGATCAAGCACGCTACAAAGGGCTGCCGGGTCTGGCCGTGAGGTTTTCATCCCCAAATCCAATATCAATAGGATCAATAGGTTGAGCTTTTATTGTTTCAGTGATTTTAAAGTTTAATTATTAGATAACTAAAGCTTAAAGGGTTAAATTCTCTTTCTTCATTTATTAATTTCAGTGAAAACCTTCTTGCAGAGCCAAACTACAGCATGCTTTTTAAACATGATTTAATCTGTGTTATATTCAGTGGGCCCAGCAACCAGAGATGCCAATTAAATGTTGTGATTTTATGATTGTTTCAATTCCCAGCCAGCTGGGAATTTATATTTCTGATACTTTAAGATGTTTATTGCCCTCCCCTGTAGGGGTGGTAAAATATCTTATTTAATCAGATATTATTTCAGTTGTTATATATTGTTCATGACACACAGCCCTACCAACTGTGTGTTAGAACAATATA
>NW_015151837.1:4636-5945 GCF_000732505.1 Cyprinodon variegatus | reverse complement strand
CATCCATCCATCCATCCATCCATCCATCCATCCATCCATCATCTGACTTCTCTGCAGTAAAGCTGTGGTAACCTCCACCTACAAACCTCTTCTTCTCCAAACTGTGAACCACCTTCAGGCCTTTCTTTGGTTCTGCTTTCTGCTCTTTAGGAAGCAGGTTTCTGTGCTTTAGTGACTGGGAGCCAAAGCAGGTGGGAAGATGAGGCCGTCACTGTAAGCAGTCAAGCACTTATTCATGAAATGAAATTACTCTCTGACAATGGCACTGCCTGGCTTTTGAAGCCGACTTTCTGAACTGCTAATCCTTTGCCCCCCCGCCCCCCCCCCTGCCCCCCTCCCCATCCACCTGCGGAACAGTAGATCTTCCTTAGCTCTGCACAAAGAAAGAGGATTTGTCATCAACATTTCCATACTCCTTTAGAAATCCAGAGGGGATAAAGAAAACACTGATTTGATGATAGCTCCTATTTACCCGCTGAATGCCGTTACTGTGTGACTTGAAGTTGGGAGTCAGATGAATTTCCATTGCAAAGGAGAAATCAAAGTGATTTCCAGCCCTGTGCTAGTGGCAGACAGGCCTGCTGGCTGCCAGTGGACAGGCAGGAGGCCTCATCAATCTCAGCTAATTCAGAGAGGATACATATATCAAAACATATCTTTCTTTTTTAAATACCTTCTTCCTAAAAGAAAGATGGAGGTTTCCATAATAAAGGAAGGAAAGCTGGACCTGAAATACAGCACTCCATCTATGACAATGGAATCATGTTAGTCATGCCCTTGGTTCAGTAGTAGTTAAAGTAAACTAGAATATTCTTTGGTTTCTAGACTGATGCTACATTCAGACTGCAGGAACTTTCAGCAGCTAAGAGGCTTCTGCTGCTTCATCTCTGATCCACATTAAGGTCAGACGTCCAGGAAAGTGAATCCAGATGCATCTGATGCTTCTGCTGCTCCTGTGTTCAATGCCAGAGAGCAGCTTTGCTATATTAGCTGTGATCAGCGGGTAAAAAGTAGTTAGAATCTATGTTGAAGTGAGAAAGTCCTCCTGAAAACATGGTCTGTGCAGTCAGTTCATCCAGATTACCATCCTGCCTTCAAAGATTTTTCTCTGTGGGAGCCGCTCAGACCCCCACATACCATAGCTGCGCTGTCACTGGGAATCCCATTCAACAGCAGCCTGTGGCCCGGTCGCTTCTTCGCGGTTTGCCGCAGCAGCTGGAAGGCATTTTTTTTCACGTACATAATCCAAACTGCAGGCATCAGGATAATAAAAGCCAACATATTCTGCCGGCAGGTTTCTAAATTTGAA
>NW_015151837.1:2121-3913 GCF_000732505.1 Cyprinodon variegatus | reverse complement strand
CTGCCAGCTCCCAGATCAGCTTCTCTCATTGGTTGATGTGGCGCATCTAGCAACTAAAGTTAAGTTTTTCTATCTCCAACAGCTCCTGCTTCTGAAGCGTGTCACGCGCCTCAGATGCTCAGGAGCTCATGAGGCGCTGCTCCTGCTGCTCCAAACACTGATGTGGGTCAACCACAGACTTTGCATGTAAACGTGCTGCTTCTGCTATTCGAAGCGCATCTGGTGTGAATGTAGCATCAGTTTTTTACTTTTCTGAGATCATGTCTTGGTGTTTGGGTTGTTGTTGTTCTGGTTCTGTTCTTTGGTGGTTCTGGTCATTTCAGAGCTCTTTCTGTAGTGACAAACAGCCTCTCTCTGTAGTCCATCAGGTGTACAGATGGAGTCTGTTGCTAGAAGCCAGTTAATCCAAATGAAAGGATAGAAGTCCAGCTGAGATCTGAGCGCCGCTCCAGAGGTTAGACTGACTGTCTGCTAGCTGTTATGACATCATGTCAGTTCTTTCAGCAGGATGCTGTTTTGATTTCTTTGCTCATTTGAGATTTTGAGCTTTAATTCTGCATGAACTAAAGTTTTTGGATGGAGTTCTCTGAAAGGCGTGTGGTAGTCAGAATAAAAAGCATGAATAAGGGACAGAGTTTAGCTTAATATTGACATGAAAGGAGATGTTTGAAGTGAGTTTTATCTGTGAGATGAAGGTCGAAACTTAGATGAAGATTTCTCAGTACAGAGGAGAAGAGGAGTTCACTTGATAGATTATTAAACAGTGGAAGTCTACAGTTCAAATAGCTGCTTGAAACAACAGAGTTCCCAGTTAGATCCCAGTCAGTCAGTGTAAAGCATGTCTGCCCCCCATGGCTGCGCTCTGTGATCAGTTTAACCCTCCTGCAGAGAACAGGTAGGCTCAGCAGCAGTCTGCTCTGAGTCGATCCTAATCCCAGAGGCTGTGTAAAAGCTTTGACTCATGTCTCTGTGCAGCTTCTGCGCTTTGAAGGATGATCAAAGTGCAGAGTGTTGGTAAGGAAGGTAAAACACACAGAAAGCCAAACATCAATTTGTAGGAATCAAGCATCCAATTCTCCCAGGGTCAGGGAAGTCGTCCTTTGTCTGCTTCAAAGGGAGACCTAATGGAGCCAGAAGTTGCTGCTTTTTCAGAGCCACTCGCTGTGGGGTCAATGATGGAGGCCTGGAGCCGCCAGTAAACCAGTGAGCCATTAGCACCAGGCTGTCAGAGCAGTGATGGCCGCTGCTTTTACTGCATCAAGGGGAGACATCAAGAATTAAGGTCAGGTTAGCTAATTGATGCATGGTTCTGATTAAGCTCAGTCCGCACCAGTGGCGGCTGGTTGAGTTTTCTCCAGGAGCGCTATAACTTCAAAATGGACGTATACCAAAAACTAATCAATGTATACTAAGATATCACACCAGTATCTTTATATGAATGCCAACAACAGAAACCAACATTCTAAATGTTCTGCAAAGTGCTTTAAATCCATCCTAGCTGTCTCTATCCATGCTGGCTCAGATGCTGACGTTTGATAAAGGAGGCAGGAAAGCAGCAACTTTCTGTAACTCTATTGGATAAACTTATCAACGGTTAGTAGCATCAGAAGATCGGTTCGTAATGGATGCTGGGAGGTGAACAAAGACCAACAACAAATATAAAGTTTTAGATTAAAAATATATTAATATACAAAACAAATGTTAGAGGAGAAATATATAAAATAAACAATGAGCAATGACAGTTTAAAGGTTTTTATAGCTTCATTCCTTCACATGTCCAGAAGATCCTTAA
>NW_015151837.1:0-1306 GCF_000732505.1 Cyprinodon variegatus | reverse complement strand
GATCAAAAAACAACACCAAGATTTTTTACTTTATTATCTGTTTTATCCCATCCAAATGAAGTGACTGATCTCTATGGTTATGTCACAAATTTTTCCTTTAAAGAAATGTTATATTCATTGTATAAATGTATTTATAATACTGGTGTTTACAAGATATAAATGTTTGTTTGACCTCCTACGCACCGTATTAAAATAAACAAAAAAAGTTTTAAAAAAAGCAGGTAGCGCAAAAGAGAAGCCACAGGTTGCCGACCCCTGATCTATACTAACGTCCCTGCAAAGCATCTTTTTTCCCTAAATCCTATTTCTTATCAAACTGAACATCCTGCAGTTTGAAAGGCTGTTTCTTTCTGTTTTCTCCCCAGTCACTAAAAATAAAAAACAATCCACTGTCCTTCAAGAAGGCTGTGTAGTTTGTTCTTCTTTCTTAATTGAGACAAAAAACCAAGGAGTTTGTAAATAACAGCCGACTCACCGCGTCGTGGTCGCCAGGAGATTGTCTTTAACAAAACACGCAGACTTGGCAGACTTGGCAGGCTGTTAATGGGTTTTAGTACTCAACAGAAAAGTTAATTAAAATTGAATGTGCATGAATTCTCCTTCAGAATCATGACGCTCGTGACTTTACTTGGAATCGTTTTGCTCCTCCTCTGCGTTGCAGCTAATTAAGTCACCCTAATTAATAAAGTCAAACTCACTCATCCCTGAGCTGCTGGTTTTTATTACAGGTTCAATCATGTTTACAGTAAATATCAGAGCTCATTTCTCTGCCTTTAAAGACACTGCAGACACCTTTACATCAAAGCTAAACGCTGTGGCCCCTGAAAGCAGCGCCTTTCGCTCCCTGTTCACAGACTGACTGGAGTCTCTGCGTTTGACGCCTCCATATGACGTGATGCATCACAGTATCTGGCTATCATTGATAAAGATGGCCCCCCCTGGCAGCCAAAGTGGATGTCCATGTTTTTGGTACCCTGTGGGGAAGGACGGCTCAATGAGGGGACCAATGACTGGTCGCCCTGAAGAGAAATGGACAGTACCAGTCTAGGAACAAGAGTGAGGACCAGTTTCACCGACACATTGACATCAAGTGGTGACATTTTGCTGATGGTTTGATTCAGGGTGAGGTCGGGTCGGGGTCAGCAACCCGCGGTTCAGAGCTACAAGCGGCTGTTTAGCCAGGAGTCCAATTATGCATATTTCAAATCCTCAAAAGAGAAATAACACCAAAAATCTGTATTTCTATATTTTCATCGATTCAATACATCATAATGCATTAATCCTGTAATGGAAGTTAAACTTAAAG
>NW_015151836.1:169923-171795 GCF_000732505.1 Cyprinodon variegatus | reverse complement strand
GATGGATGGATATTTCTCTCCCATCTTCAAACTTTCTCATGTTTTGTATTTTCTGACTGTTGGGTTTAAGTCCCATTAATCCTAATCTTTAATCTGCTGAGCCAAACATTAAACATGTATCTGTAATCCCGTTAAACTCAGCTTCCTCCTTCCGTTAGAAAAGCTGCTGCTGGATTCCTGAGCAGGGATTGAGCTGTTAAACCACCATCAGCTTTAATCACCTGTAAACAGCCTCACCTCCGCCGCCTGACAGTCGCAGCTCCTGCTCTTCCTGCTGACCTCTGGGACCACATGAAGGAAAAACCACACACACCTTCAAATGCAGCTCTCTGACAGCTCTACCTGGCTCAGGGCTCCAGGTGTGTTTTAATCTCTCTGTGGTCTCTGTGGTGTCGACTTTCAAACGGCCCGCCTCACCTGAGGCCTTTCAGGAAGGAAGGGAAGGCGGCGCTGTCCCTGCCGACTGATGCGGTCGGGCTTCAAACGCGGCCCCCAGACTTCTGAGACTCTGCCGGCTGAGCAAAGACGGATCAGAGGGGAGGGGAGTGCTATAAAAAACAGACGTACCTGAAGGCAGCAGCCAGGATTCTCTGAGCAGGACACCCGGAGCTGAGGAGCATCATCTGAGTCACCCAGGGGGGGAGATAGATCATTGGATCAGAACTGGGAGAAAACGTTCCCTCAGAGCTGCAGGTCTGGACCAGGTGAGGAACGGTTCTCAGAGGATGTGGATCTACAGGAGCCTCCTGTGTGTGTCTCTGGCCTGGGGTCTGGCTCTGGACTCCAACACCATCAGATCTTCCAAAGAGACCAGCCTGCAGAGCTCAGAGCAGCCCATGGTGAGAGCTCAGACTGACCTGTTTTCCTCCACAATGCTTCACCGGATCCTTCTGTTCAAACTGTAAATAAAACCTCTGCTTTCATCAGATCATTCAGGCCTTCGCTGGTTGTTATCATCAGAAGTTAAAATAGAGCAGATTTAATATAATATAATGAGTTTTACAGTTTTACAGTCAGCCTTCCTCTCTGGGATCCAGTTCTCTGCTTAAACATGTTCTTCATCATGAAGCTGCTGTCCGTCTTTAGTTTTCAGTGCTGTTCCTGGCAGAGGTGTGCAATCTATATAGAAATAGATCAAGAGGAACTGGACGGGGGGAGAACAGATACTCATTTATTGTAAATAAAAAAAAAAAGATTTAAAAGATCTGAATCAGCTGGATATTTGTTTGCTGTGAAGCTGTTCTGTCAGACCAGCATAGATTTGCATTTATCCCTTTACTGTTTTACAAAAAAAGACTTTAAACTACCTCAGCGGGCGTGTTTTCCTTTAGTCATGTACATTAAAAAACTGTTTAAGGTCAGATAGCCATACGCTTCAAAAAACACCAGAAAGTGAGTAATTAAATAGTTTTTGGTGCATCACTAAAGACACGCCCGTTGAGGTAGTTTAAAGTTTATTTTTCATGTAAAACTAAAGAGATAAACTGGTGCTGACTCTGGGTATGCTGAGGGTTCTCCTTCTGTTTTCATAGATTCAGGCTTTGAAAGGCAAACCTGTTTGGTTCGTTACAGAAACCTTTAATTCATACTTAAAAAATTTCACTGTTTTGAGCTCCACTTCATTAGCTTAGCTCGTTAGCTCTGTGTTTTCTACCTCCTATTGTAAAACATTGCTTCTTTCAGCTTAGCTGGTTTTATTTTAGTGTAACTGATCTTTTCTTTGTCCTAGTTTAGATTATTTCTTTCGTTTTACTGCATTTATTCTCTTTTAGCTGCTCATAGTTTAGCTCCATTCAGTTTATTAATGTTTAGCGTGGTTTAAGGAACTAAACTTCCCAGAACCATCAATCTATTTGGTTTGTTTCTACTGTT
>NW_015151836.1:167385-168900 GCF_000732505.1 Cyprinodon variegatus | reverse complement strand
GGCTGCTGGATAAAACCTGGAGCTAAACGCTATTTCTGACTTTTTGAGATGAAAAGGCTTCCTGGATGGAAGAGAAACGTCTTCAAACTTGATTTTCAACTGTTTTGGAATCTAGTTATATCAGATAATAAGGTGATTCAATTACTGTTAGAAAATCAAACTTGGAGGGCTGGAATCTGTTGAATCTGGAGCTGAAAAGTCAATCAATATGCTGACGATGCGTTTCTGTTCTTCAGAGAGGGAGCTGCAGTAACAGGCCCGACAGGAGAAACTCCAACAGCAACAGGCAAATGGAGCGACAGCACCTCAAAGACAGAATCACACACAGCTTCAATGGAACCAAAGGTGAGTAGATGAAGTCCCGTCTCCCTGCGGCGGAGCCTTGAACCCCGGTCTAAGACAGTGAACGTGTTGCAGGTCCAGAGATGTCCAGCTGCGTGCGCTCCGGCGACTGCGCTGCCGGGCTCTGCTGCGTCCGCTACCTGACCGGCAAACGGTGTCAGAGAATCCCGTTGGAGGGCGAGGCCTGTCTCCTCAGGGGCGCCTCCAAACTTCGCAGGAACCTGGGCCGCTGCGACTGCTCCGCCGGGCTGTCCTGTGCCGCGGTGGGCGGAGCGGGTCAGGGGAAGAACAAGCGGCAGGGCGTGTGTGTGGTCCGGTCCGGACAGGCCCAGAGGAAGACAAGACACTCTGGGAAGAAGAAGAAGAGGACGGCTGAGCGGAGCTGCTGAAGGAGAGCAGAGACTCACAGATTTAATGAGGAGCCCAGTAGGGGGACAACCCGGGGCCCCCAATGGCTCCTCTATTCCACCTTAGAGACTCTTGTTTTTCGCCCGGCTGCAAACCTGAACACATCTTCAGCTCACTGAGTGGACTAGAAGTCTCCAGTTTTATCATTCGACACGTTGAGGCCGACGTAGCCTGACCAGATGTACGCTAATAGATTGGCCAGAACCCGATGTTAAGTCCTTAAGGTTCCAGAGATGTTAGAAGTGAGCTGAGGGTGCGTTCACCCTAGATGTTAGAAGCACACTGCCTCCGCTAGCTTCTTTCCTTTGGGTCGAGGAACACCAGAACCCGACCTGAAGCAGGTTTTTCTATGTGACTATAGATCCATCAAACGTTTCTTCTATTCTTTACCGATGACTGACTGGCAGCTGAGTGGTTCCAATAAGTTATAGAATAAAGTAACAGATGTTTTCAGAATGGCTGTGTCTGTGGTGGTCGGTCGGGTTTTAAGGCTGATTCTGCAGACTGACGAAGGCGTCTTCAGGTTCTTCTAACATCTGGACTGGAATCCTTGGAGCTGGGGTTTTTCTCCATGTGTTTCACTCCTAAAAGACATCCGGATCAGGCACCTAAAAAGAAAATAGACAGAAAATCCCAGATCAAGAATAAGAAATAAAAACATCCAAATAGAAGCTTAAAAAGGTGATGAAACAGTTCCTGAGGTTTAATCTGTTAAAGGAAAAGTCGCTCATATTCAGAATCCAAACTTCTGAAAGTTCTTTAAAT
>NW_015151836.1:164667-165820 GCF_000732505.1 Cyprinodon variegatus | reverse complement strand
GCTGGAAGATGGCAGGAGGGAGGGGCTACTATATTTGGGCAAAAATGGCCGCTCCCAGACTCAATGTTTGCGAGGAAATTGATTAATTTTTTTTAATGATTAACACTAAATTAATTAAATCACCACAAACGTATTAGTTTTAGGTATAAATAATGATCCATGGATTATTCCTGCTGACCGACTTTTCCTTTAAGTCAAAAACCTAAAGTCACCTGCGATCTCAGATCTCCTGCTTTTCTGTAAAAGAAATCTAGAAATTCTATATCTATCCAAACCGTAATGGGTGATGCAGGTGTCTGAGGTTGTGATTGGTCAGTGGATGAAGGTGCTGATGGTTTAAGGAATATTTCCCTCTGAGTTTTAAAGCAGAGCATCTTTATTCTGGTGAAGTTTCTCCATAAAAGGCTGCAGTCTCATCATCACTGATCAGGAGAGTAAAAAGGCTCTTTGAAATGTAAAGAAGGCTGCCCCCTGGTGGATGCGGGAAGCATAACGTTAATTTAACTGATTTTTTTTTTTTTTAAACATTAAAGATTAGAACATTAGTGTGTGTGTATGGGGGGGTGGGGTGTTTTCACTATTATTGTGTTGTGATTATCTATAATCACCACATAAATAAATGTGCTGCAATATTGAGGATGTCAATTTTATGTATCTAATATTTGATTTAAATATTAAATATAGAATCAAAGTGTAAAACATACACGTCTGTATCCAAAAGTGAATAGAGTTGTTGAACCTTATTGGTATAGAGTATAGAGTGAAGTAGATGTATGTTATTTTTAGGGGGGCCACCAGCCTGGTGCTGAAATGTTTGAGGGGGGGCTCTAGCTTAAGCCAAAGTAAATAATTTTAATCCAGAAATTTGGGATTAACTTTTTATAATTTTAATATCTGCTGAAGGTTGAAGTGAAAGAATGAGAACAGAAACTCTTCCTGAATGGGATTATCCACAGCCCACAGCGCCAGGAGCTGATGGCTCTATGAGGCCGCCATCTTGGAGGGGTCTCTCACCCACCCACTCATTCATTCATTCATGCTGAGGAAGCTGTTTGCTGAGCTAAAATCCTCTCCCTGAATCTTCAGCTGATTTTCTGGCGGCTTGTTTGGTTTCAATCAGCAGAGATGCGGTTATAATATATATATATATATA
>NW_015151836.1:161547-163020 GCF_000732505.1 Cyprinodon variegatus | reverse complement strand
TCTTCAGGACAGACAGGAAAGTCTGTTACTTTATTTATAGATCTTTTTAAAACAACTGCAGCTGCTGCAAAGTTCTGCACAAACCAAGGCAAGTTTAGACTGTAGAACGGGAAAGTTTAAAAGAATAAAACTAAAATAATACGAACCATAAAGACAGAGCGTCTTATGAAAGCTAAAGAAAGAAAAAGGTTATGAGTTTTAAACATTTTGAGCGATGGGGTTAAAGGTGCAGCTGCTGCCGTTGATCCAGGAGCCTCCATGCTTCCCCAGGAACAGCCATGGAGCTGAACGCCTTAAAGAGCAGCTTCCCCTCAGATCGCTGCAGGCTAGGAACCAAAGAGGCTAACTCTCCCTGCACCTTCATGGCTGGAAATAAAACCTTTAGGAAGTCTAAAAGCGTTTAATAAGTTTGCAATCCATCCTAAATGTTCTGATCTGAGAGGAAGTCACTGGTTTCTCCTCAGATGATGAAGTGAGCGGCTCACAGGACGCGTTCAGGAGGAGGAAGGTTCACACATTTAAAAAGTGAGAATGAAAAGAAAGGAGAAATGTTCATCTAAGCAGCAGTGATGCCTTCAGCTGAAAAGGATTAAATACGTCATAAAATATCAGACACATTAAACATGAAAAGATTTTATAAAACAATAAACACTGATTTTAAGTTAAATTCCCATCTGAATCAGAGATCTGTTCACTTGAAGAGTTAAAACCAAAAAAAAACCTTTGGAGTCGAGGTGTGAAGGCGACACATGGTCTCCATGACAACCTGACCCGTCCTCTGGCTTCACCTGTTCACTACAGACTGGACAACTGCAGCTAATGAGAGCCAACCAGGTGTCCCCGTTAATCTCATGATGCCAAATAACGTTGGATGGGATTACAGACGATAACCTAAATTATAATTTAATCCTACGCTTTATTTCAGCCGTAAACTGAAAGAGGAGCTGCCCGATGCTAGGAGAGACCCATCCAATATGGCGGCCGTTTGCAGCATGTGGTGAGGCGTCTACAGGAACGTCTATGCCAGGGCCCACTGGGGCCCCAAACCCCAGTTTAGATCAAACTGGAAAATAACCCTGGAAACCAGTGGAACACTAAAACCAGGACCAGGAACCTGATAAAGGAAAAGATCAGTCAGCGACGAATAATCAATGGATCATTATAAGAACCAATATGTTTGCGGTGATTTAATTTAGCATTAATCAGTAAAAAAAAATATATACCTCCAGTAAAGCATTCAAATGAAATTACTTAATTAAAAACACTGAACATATTGTTCTTAAAGTACTTCCTGAAGTTTGAATTCTTTTCCTCAGAGTAGCTTTGCCTCGTCTGTTCCTGTTTGGCTGTGACGTCATCCTGGAAAGAAACATCAGCTGTGCTGCTTCTATCAACACCCTTGTTTCTAGATGTTGGAGCTTGGCCTGTTTTCCAGTGTGGTCCTGTCCCTCTGCCCGTGACTGAGTGGATGTG
>NW_015151836.1:156108-161486 GCF_000732505.1 Cyprinodon variegatus | reverse complement strand
GTCACACCTCAACCCGCCTCAAAGCCAACGCTGATTGGACGTTCGTTTGGTGAACGGCTCCAAATTTTCTTCAACGGAGAGTCTCCAGACTGATCTGCGAGTGAAACCTTGAAAGATCGCGAGATCAAGATGGTCTCACTAGGGTAGAAAATAACCCTGGAAACCAGTGGAACATTAAAACCAGGGCCGGAAACCTGATAAAGGAAAAGATCGGTCAGCGAGGAATAATCAATGGATCATTATAACGAGAACTAATACGTTTGCAGTGATTTAATTTAGCGTTAATCAGTAAAAAAAAAAAAAAAAAAAAAGATACCTTCAGTAAAGCATTCAAATTAAATTACTCTTAATTAAAAACACTGAACATATTGTTCTTAAAGTTCTGAATACAAGCAGACTTGACAGGTTGGATTTGGACGAGCTACAGTTTACAGATCATGAAACTTCAATAGTAGATGGAATCATGTTTCATCTTTAATTTGATGCCTTTTCTTCCCTCTGGTTGCCATGGTAACCGAGACTGATGAAGTTCCCCTAAGAAAGCTTTGGACCACAGTGCAGCAGCAGGCCGCGTCACCACCCGATCCATCCTGCACATGCAGGTCACTGAAAACCACAGTACTGAAAGTAATACATTTTATTTAACAGCGCCTTTGACACTCAAGGTCACTTTACTAATACAAAAAAAATGAGATGAAAATACAAAGTAGTTATACACTGAAAGAATGCAAAACAAGTTATAGAAAATTGTTTTGCATGATTTCAGTGGACATGCTGAGCAGTCACAGTAGTTGGATGTTATTTTTAGAGTATGCATATAATATTCTAAAGGAACTCTGACCCGCCCAAAGTAGTTATTCTATTGATGGAGTGGTGACGCCATTGCAGAACCAGCTTGAAGGTTTCAGCCACTCCCAAAATGCTTCATGATCAAACCGTCCTGTTCAGCCCAGGCTTCATCATCATTAGAGCGAATGTTTAGTTAAACTCGTGTCCCCGACCCGGAGCAAAGGTCACTTCTGACCAGTTTAACTGGACAGCTGTTTTAAACCATCCTGCAGCTGTTAAAACCCTCATTAAACCTGCAATCTGAGGAGAAACCCTCCACCCCCCCCCATCAGATCAGATGGTCACAGAAAACCCAGAGACAGGCTTCATTATCAAGGCATCTTTATTTTCTGATTTATTTGATTTAACAAAAAACCGTCAGGACGTTGTGGAAAAACGTTAATGCAAAAGAAACTTCAAAAAGACAAAGTCACAGATGCAGCAACATTGATCTGAACACAAAAAGGGGAGGGGGGGATATCGGCCGACTCTCCATCGATGGGAATGTTGATTCATGGAGGGGTGGAGCCTAAAGGGGTAGACTACGGGAGCAGAGGGGCGTTGGTGCGTGTTGGGAGGGTCCCGGTGGCGCTCAGAGCTGTCCGCAGTCGGCGATGTTGATCTTGGCCTTGGGCTTACCAGAGGAGGTGCCGTAGGACTCCATCTTCTTCACCACGTCCATACCCTCCACCACGCGGCCGAACACCACGTGCTTCCCATCCAGCCTGCAGACAAACGGCAGGGATTAGACACCTCCACTCACCGATCCGACCCGCGGAGCCCCGTTCTGGGCTCCAGAAAGCAGAACCGGATGCAGCCTGATCCAGAACTGAAAAGGTCATGAAACCGATTCTAAAGATGAGGCTGGATCAGAACCAGGAGGCCGTACCAGGTGGTCTTTGCTGTGCAGATGAAGAACTGTGACCCGTTTGTGTTGGGGCCAGCGTTGGCCATGGACAGGATGCCGGCACCCTCGTGCTTCAGGGTGAAGTTCTCATCAGCAAACTTGTTGCCGTAGATGGACTTTCCACCAGTTCCGTTGTGGTTGGTGAAGTCGCCGCCCTGCAGGCCGAACAGTGAACAGCCGATCAGAACTCAGCCAGGTGGAGGGGGTGGCTGCTGGGTGGGGGGGGAGCAGTGACTCACCTGGCACATGAACTCAGGAATGATGCGGTGGAAGGTGGAGCCCTTGTAGCCGTAGCCCTTCTCGCCGGTGCACAGAGCCCGGAAGTTCTCGCTGGTCTTTGGAACCACATCAGGGCGGAGCTGCAGGAGGAGAACAACATTTACTGACTGCTACAACCAGACAGACCTGCTGCATCCAACATGGAGGAACAGGAAACTTCCACACATTCCGCCTCTCATGCAGTAGTTTTCCACTCTGGGACATTTCTTCATATTCCATAAAGCAGAAGTTCACCGCAAACTATGCGGGCTGCGGTGGAGCAGCCGCTGCAGCACCGCTGCGGCACGCACAGACCCAAACCAGCAGCCAACACGCGCACATTACCGCGAGATGTGAGATTACGGTTCATGTGAGGACTGAGGCCGGACCTGGGAACGCCCCACGCGCCGCTGCAACAATGGCGGAAATTTTAATCCAGAAAAACGCAGCTGAGCATTCACACCGTTTCCGATCCGCAGCACCGGGGAGGTTAACGGGTGGGGGTGGGGGGGGTTACCGACATCCGCATCTCCCTCCTAAGCGGGAGCCCCTCCCCCCCTCAGCTATGTGGAACTTTCCAGAACTGAACCGGGCCTGAGCCTCTGCTGCGGCGGGCCGGTTCTCCCAGACCCACCGAGCTGCCGCCATCAGGACACCGGCAGATGGTCACTCCGGCTGCCCGCGTGCAGCCGCTGCCTCAGTCACATGAAGTAGGCCGCGCGGCCCCTGCAACAAAGAGCGGCGCGCTTTCAGAGGCGCCGCGTGACAGCGGCGGCTGCTGCGGCAGCTCCGTGTTTAGAGTGAGCGGCGCCCCCAACGGGGCGCGCGCATCCTGGGATCAGAGCTGGTTCCGGTTCCACCGCGGACAGCTAGTTTAAAACCTGCCGAGCAGACACGGCCGGAACACTGCGTTAAGCTGAGCGCTCCTCGCGCCAGGATCACCCACGCACACTAGCACATGCTAACCGGCAGCATTCCGCGGCTTTACCTCCATAACCACGCGGCCCACAGGACTGCCGTCGGCTGTGATGTCGAAGAAGACTCTGGGGTTGGCCATGATGTCTGCGGGCTGGACGAGAAGCTTTCCTATCCGGCGAGAGGAAGCGACAGGGTACAGAAAAAGATGGCCGACTTCTGTGCTAAATTTATATTAAACAATAGGCGGGGCTTCATGCTAGCAAACCAATCAGTATTTGAGACGTAATGACTGACGTTTATTTCCGCGAACCAGAGTCCAGAACAGTAGACGGGTTGCTACGGCGGGCGGATCTCCCTTCATCCGCATTTTTCAGCATACACGGTGCGTTTTATTCATTTTAGAGCGTACACCGGCGGGGAAATGCTTTAATGTTTCACACTATACCAGACAAACCCCGCCCACTTGCACCATCTGGTGAAAGGAGTTAAACTCACAGCAGGGCAGCGGTTGCGCGCCAAAGATCACCAGATGTATGTCAACGTTGAGCCCTGCAGTGGGGGCGCGCGCACGTTGCCAGCATTAAATGTGGCCGCGCGAACACGCGTGGAGGGTGCGGTCCGTCAGTCAGTACAAAGTTGGTGCGCGTGAATAGAGATATGTTTTCTTTCTGTAGAAAAATAAATTAAAACAGAGCCTCTTCTTAGACCTCCTCTGCCCTGTTCTAACTAATATAACAGTTTTTTCATAAAAGAGATAAACTTTAAGGGATAAACTTTGTATCACCGCCAGGCAGGGCCCCGCTGAGCCCCGCTGAGCAGTTAATTATTTTTTATTTTGAAATTTCAATGACAAACTTTTAAAGTCAATAACCTGAAGAATAGTGATGGTTAAATGAGGCATCGTGAAGCCAAACTGTATCTCACAAAATACTGACCCCTGCTGGACATTTAAAGACACTACAGGCAGTTGATTGGACAGAATAAACTGAATTAATTTGATGACCTAGTACAATGATGTCATTTAAATTATTGTAGGTTATATTGTATTATTTCATATTTATGTTTAAATGGAAAATATCTTTGATGTTTTTCGATGCAATCAATGAATAATGTAAACATATAAGGGGAAAATTTAGGGGGAAATGTGAATGAGGATGCTTGTGGACTAGGATTTTAAATTATAATTTTAAAACAATAAGTGCAGTAAAAAGAGTAAATAAACTAAGAGAAATAAATTGGGTGATAACTGAGAGGAACAGGATGAAACAAGGAGAAAATTAAAATAAAAGTGCAATGGCTGAAACGTTCCTATTCTTTTTAGGCTGCTCCAAAATAAAGTTATTTTCTTTGTTTATACTTTTTATAAAGTATTTTTAGCTAGTATTTTTAAAGTATATATCTTTTTACATAAACAAATAGGAGACTGTATTAGCTTTCTTCTGGTGTCATTGCCATAAAATAAAAACTTGTAGTTTACCCCCACAATTTAGATTTATGTCATTTAATGGATGCAACATGAATAAAGAAAATACCAATATATTTGTAAAAGTATAAACAAAGAAAATTACTTTATTTTAATCAGAGTTGACCTATATATTCTGAATGTTTATATTTATAACAATTTTTAATCAAGGAAAATGAAATTTTCTGTTTGACGGATACTTTTTTAAAGATATGTAATGTACAAATATATGCAAATAAAACAAATTATATATATTTACATGGACTAGTAGAAAATGGTATTAGCCTTTAAATGGTATTATTGCCAGCTTTGTAAGTCTATTTTCTTTTCTTTTTTTAGAAGTTAGAGCAAAATTCTCAACCCTACCCCCTAAAAATATTTTTCCTTATCTGGACGTTTATAAGTTCAGGGCTTTTGGGGCGGGCAGAAGCAGTGTCTGAGAATAAAATTATTGAGATGTTTTAGTTTGTTGGGTTCCAAAGAACTGGAAATGATTCAGTCTGCTTTGAAAATCAACAATTGTTGTTATTTGAAGAGGTCTAGTGCTATTATCTAGATTGGGAATTATAATTATAAATATAGAATAGAAATCAGAGAGTTGTTCATCTTGCTAAATCACAATGATGTGATCTACATGCCTGGCAGCATTATATTGAATCTGAGAGAAGTTCTACAAAATCAATCCACCACCAGGGGGAGCTACAGTTCCAGCTGCTTGCATTCTACCTGCATGGAAATGTTCTTGATCCAAACATATCAGATTGGTTAGAAGATTTAACCTTCCAGAGATAAAGCAATCGTATTTAGAGGAGTGCTAATGATCTTATTTTTATTTTTGCTAATTTTTATAAGATCAATCTTATTCATAAAGAATCCCATAAAATCATTCATGCTAAGAGCAGGTGGGATGGACGGTTCAACAGAGCTCTGGCTCTGGATGAGTTTGGAAACTGGATTAATAAGATGTCTATGAAACACATTAACTGATAAATAATGATAAAAAAA
>NW_015151836.1:154201-155749 GCF_000732505.1 Cyprinodon variegatus | reverse complement strand
GGATGGATGGATGGATGGATGGATGGATGGATCCTGGCTGGTCCTGCATTGAATGCTGTGAAGCCTCTTCCCAGAGGGCAGCAGGGAGAACAGTCCATGGTGGGGGGGTCAGTGATGATGTCACGGGCTCGGGACACGCTGCGCTGCATCACTACAGCACTTTTAATTGTATCTGTATGTTTTATATGTGTTCTGTATTGTTTTATGGCTTTGTTCTGAAGCACTTTGGGTTAAATTTGGCTATTGTAAACGGCTATACAAATAAATTTGGTTGATTGATTGATTGATTGATTGATTGATTGATTCGTTGATTGATTGATTGATTGATTGATTGATTGATTCGTTGATTGATTGATTGATTGAGAACGCTCTCTATGACGTGGTCGTGGTCACCTCTACCATTTTTTCCCTCTCATTCAGATGGTGGCAGCAGTTATTCTCTCAAGTGGAATATTCAAAACAATAAATTTTTTGTGGTTAATTATACACATCAATATACTAACATAAAAGGTGATAAATATAGAATTCACGCTCTTTTCAGAACTAGATTTAGTGTTTTATGGGGTAAAGAGAAAGTTATGCGTCTCTGCGAGTCATCTAGGAGTTTTCAATGAAATCAAAGATAAATAACAATTTTAATAAAAACTTTTCAAATAATTAATTCATGTAGATGTTATTGCTTGTAAATATAAATTTTAAGCAGAATGTTTATTGATACAAGTAGGCCCCCCCTCATTGCACATTGGTTATTGCCTGGCCACCCTTATCTCTGCTCCTCCAGTTTGAGTTTAAATGGATTTTAATCTGAATCAATCTGTGTAATCTAACGGAAACGTAATTTTAAAATTAGTTTTGATTTTTTAAGGGGTTGTAACATGACAGAGATTATTGTAATATTATCGCTGACTCGTCTTTCATGTTATTAAAATGAGACCTAAAGCACCTATTTATTCTGACAGCAGCTGTCTGAACTGTGGTCTGATCCATGATGGCCGCCCTGTAGGCATGCCTGCCTCGCTGCCGGCAGCATCCAATGAGGCGTCTAGGTATAGAATGTCTATACATTAGATAATGTCACCGCAGTGGCAAATAAAAGTCCCAAATTATTAGTTTTTCTAGAAGGCATAAGAGATTTAATTTACACTTTATATTAAGAAGATTGAACAAGTGAATAAAGGGAGGTTTTTAGTTGTCATCTTTGATGAAAAATTTAGTCGGAAACAACAAATAGAATGAGTTTTTAAAAAATTTAAAAAAGTGAATAATTTGTTGAGATGTCTTTGTGGAGAGGAATGGGGAGCTTCAGGAAGTGCACTGTTTGGAGTTTATCAGCCTCTCATGAGATCCTCCTTTATATTATTATTCCAAAAAAGAAAATTAAAATCAATCCACTGGACTTTGTTTCCAAGTTTGAAGACGTTTCTCTTCCATCCAGGAAGATTTTTCAATTCAAAATGTCAGAAATAGCGTTTAGTTCCAGGTTTCAGCAACAGCTCAGCAGTCAGAGCAGGTCCTCTTTGTCTCAGTGCCTGACATCCAGGCAGGTTT
>NW_015151836.1:143906-152641 GCF_000732505.1 Cyprinodon variegatus | reverse complement strand
ACCATAATGACTTTTCCCTCATGATTCTGGAGATTGGGATCGTCTTGGGCCAGGATCTCCATCTTTGTTGGAGATCCTGCTGAAGTGGACCCCAGCTTCATGGGCAAGAGAGAAGGCAAAGATAATGTTCTTTGTTTATTCATTTTTTTATTTATCCTGTGGCAGAATTTTTAAGGAAAAGATTTGGTTTTGAGGTGGATCAATGTTCTTTTTGTAATAATAATAGTGAAATCGTTGAACATATGTTTAACCTCTGTCCTACTACACACCGCTTCTGGAAAGAGTTGAAAGATTGGATTTCTTTAAAAATGTATGATGTTCCACCATTTGCACTAAATGATGTGATTTTTTATATGGACCATCTTCCCCAGCCTGTTTCTGATACTATTAATGTCCTCCTGCTGTTGGGTAAATATCACATCCACTCTGCTAAATGGAGAAATTCTAAACCTTCCTTTCATTGGTTTATTAATAACTTAAAAACCTATTTTTCTTCTCTTAAAAAGATAAAAAATTAAAAATATGCCAAAAAAATTGAGACTTCTAAGTGCATTCACCTTTTGTTTCTATTATTTCTATGGCTCTGTCTATGTTTGATTTAAATGTTTGCTGAGATAAATCCCGTTAGTTGTTTTACTTTTTTGTTTTTATTTTATTTTATTGTAATTGATCTTTATCTGTTCATATACACCTTGGCTGTCCTCTCTGAGAGTATTTTTTCATGTAAATGTTTTTGACTTGATAAAAAAAAAGTCTTACATCATTGTTGACCAAACTCCAGTTCGGTAGGTGGCGGTAAATGCACCTTTAGTTGGTTGCCATCCGCCAATAAAAAACAAAAGAAAGAAAGAAGAACGTCACTGCAGCGTCCCCTCTGATTGGCTGTACTGAATTGGCGGGGGGGAAGTTTTCCGGTTTGAAACATAAAAACAGAAAGTTTCTCGTTCGGGTTTTTCCCCACAGTCCGCGTTTGTGTTTCTTGAAAACATTTTATTTGCAATAAATCCTCAACATGGAAGGAAATCACATCACAGAGGAGATGTCGGAGATTTCAGAGAGGCTGCAAAAGTAAGTGAAGCGGCTTGAAACACTTTTTATAACAGCTTTAGTTAGCATCAGAGCTAGCTGCCCCTGGCATGATGGAGGGAGCTAGCTGCCCCTGGCATGGAGCTGCTAACTTACTGGCACCACATCAGACTGACCCCAACGTTGTGAATGACATTAGTTACATATTTATAATAAAATGTACCAGAAATGCTTAATAATTGGCTCCTTTGGGAGAAGATAAGTGTTATTTGCAGGCTGTTGATTATCTCCATCTAAACAGGCCTTTAGTCAAACTCTAAAAAACAACTTTTTAAATATACATTTATAAGGTAGCTCATTAATTTTTAGAAAGTGTGATTTTAGCTCAAACCAAACTGTATTAATTTAATTTCTACCTGCATAAAACAGGTGTTACACGTTGCTAACAGAGTAAACCAGGAAGTAGAACCTGTGACTCCAGTTAGCTGCTGGTGTGAGTCATCTCCTCCAGTTAATACCTGGAAACAGGCCAGTTTCTGCACGTCCTTATATAGAAGTGCAGTTTGATTTTAACCTTTAAAGCTGAACTTATGTAGATAAAACGTTAAAAACTGTAAATAAATAAATGGTAAATAAAGTAAATAATAAATATTCTATTAGAGTCGGTTTCAGGTAGTTTAATAACATAGAATAATGATAATATTTAAAAAACAAAGTTGTTTGATTGGTCGCCACGTGATAAAGGTGTGGATGTGATCTCTGTGCTGCAGCTCTTCTGACCTGCTCTGTTTTTGCAGATCCATGTCCCTGGACGCAGAAGATGACCTGGAAAACTACAGGAGGTAAAGATCCTTCGTGTCCCACGTTAAAGTTCTACACTTTTCTTCTTTAAAAAAACTAAATGCAGACTAACTGTTTTGAATGTTTTCCAGAAATGTTTTGTTCCTGCAGCTATTATTATATTTAGACACTTTCTGAAAGACTGGTCTGGACATGTTCCCACCATTAATTTCCTCTTTCCGCTCATTTCCTTCAGCCAGCAGTAACTGCTGCAGCTGTCTGTGTTCAGAGCGTTTGGAGTCAGTGTTTTTCTTTCCACTGAGTAGCTATATGGTTGAAGGAGACACACAGCAGCACTCGGGTAATTCAACCGGTTAGGGGACGGGTTGGTTAAAAAATTAGAGATCCCACCGAAAAATCCGTTTGTTAGGCCTGCAGAGCTTTTTCAGCTAAAATGGCAACAGATTATGTTTATAGAAGTATAATGTAATGTAAGAAGCTTTAGAAAACAGAGTTTAAATGTTGTTTTTCTTTATTAGTTAAAAATAAAGCTGTGCTTCTCAGAGGACCATGACTCCCAGTTAGGGTAAAATGAACACATATCTTTTGTTTTTTTTAGAGTCTCTATACTCCAGTAAACCATTTATCGATTGCTAAATTAGTTAACAATTATATCTGTCGTGATTCTATATTCTTTTCTATTCCCAGCCTGCTGGGAATTTATGTTTCTGATACTTTAAGATGTTTATTGCCCTCCCCTGTAGGGGTGGTAAAATATCTTATTTAATCCGATATTATTTCAGCTGTTATACTGTATATTGTTTATGACACACAGTCCTACTAACTGTGTGTTAGAACAATAGATGAAAGAGTGATTCGAGCACTAATCATGGTCAAACAGATATTTCTGCACATTAATGGAATAAATTCACCACAACTTCTGTTCAAAATATAAGAGTTTATTAACAAAAATCATTCAGCTCCACGTCAAACATATTTCAGTTTAACACTCTCAACTAAGACTAGTAAAACTCAACTAAACTAAACTAACTACTATGTACAAAGAGGAAGGGGGAAACGGTTGAAAAACATATTACAGTTTAAGATGGATTCTGTGTTTGAAACCAAAGTTTATCTGGAAGAGTTTGGGATCTGATCAAATTAGCTTTTCACTAATTTTAAAGAAATTGGAATGTTTTCAGACCAATTCACAATGCAAATCCATGAGGTGAATAAAACATTATTTGGCCAAATAATGTTTTATTAAATGATTTGCTTAATCAAGAACCAATAACCTTTAGTTAAATGATTCTTTACCCTCTTTGAAATAGCTAGCAGCGAATAGACATCAGGATTCCACTAAATGACTCTTGGTCAGACTTGGTAATGGAAATGTAATGAGCATCTGAGGAACACATGAACACTGATGTTATATCAGTGTTTAAATCCTTAGTGAATAAAGCTTCAGCAACAGCTCAACACATGTTCCTGTAGCATAGCATAGCATGCAGTCCATCCTGTTAGCTTTGTCTTTATACATCAGTAAACACATGAAATGATCAAAATCATCCAAAGACATTTTGTTTGTTCTGTCCCTAATCATGCCAGACCTGCAAATCTTTTGTCCATTTGAAGGTTTGAGTTTTCATCCAGCAGCAGCGCAGCAGTCAGGTCAGGCTCTCTTTGGTCTCAGTGTCTCACAGCAGGGTCCTCTTTGTGTCTTTGAAATATGGACACTGGTTCCCAATGTCCAAAAAACATGATCATGGCACAACATATAAATAATCGATTAATCAGGTCAGCCAACCCAGTGACAGACAGACTCACAGGACACTGAAAATTAAAATGGAACAAACCTGCAAGAATTAAAGCACAAATAATATAAAAGATAAGAAAAAGATAGAAATTGAACTTTACTTATCTCACAAAACCATCCAACTGTCACGGTTATAAGTGACAGCGCCCTCTGCTGTCCGATCAAGGGTACTACCCACAACTCACAGATCACTTTTACTGGTGAGATATTTGTGTCAAAAGTGAAAATGAAGGCGTAACTTGTAAAGTAGAAATTGTGACTCACAGCAGCAGATTGGTGCAGTTGTATTCATTGATTAGTATTTGTGTTAAAGAAATTTTTTTTTTTTTTTTTAAAGATTTTAATACACGTGTTTGAATTAGTTTGGCTGCGTTTGTTTTAGATCAACTGTAGCAAAACTGAATGGAAGACATTTTTGATGTGCAACTCACTGAACAGTTTGTGTACTTGCACTCAAGAATTTGAAAAGGTGTAAGTTTTTTGTAATTGTGACAGATTAAAAAAATTTACAGATACAAAACACCAAAGTTACAATGAACACATAATTTTGCAACAATAGTTCTAAACCATTTGAAGCAAAACTGAGAACGTAAGAGGTTTCTGATGTGAATATATGTACTCGTACTTACAATTTGAACAGGTTTAAAAAAAAAAAATTGTACTTGTGAATTTTTTTTTTATTTTTAACTTCTACAAATACAAAACTTCTGCAACTCTCTGCAACTTCAAATTCACACTTCCTATGCTCAAATAGTTTTAAAACAGAATAACCATACAACCACATTAAAAACTCTCTGGCCAAAGGTTTTGACGAACAGCGGACGTGAATATTAAAATCGCCAACAATTAAAATCTTGTCATAGTGTGGCAACATAAAAGCAACAAAGTTAGAAAAGTCATCAATAAAGTCTTTGTTGTATTTCGGCGGTCTAAACAACAACACATGGTACTGAGGCAGTCCATCGCAGCTCTAAACAGCCTAGTTCAACAGCAATCAGATATCACTGTGATTCACACAGTTCCTCAGAACAACCGCTCTACCTCCACCCCGACCAGTGGTTCTTGGTGTATTTATAAAAGTACAGTCCAGAGGTAGCAGCTCTGAAAAAGCAGAGGACTCACAGCCGTTGACCCAAGTTTCACATAAAAACAATACATCCCAACAGCGCAACGTGAAGAAGTCCCACCCCACCTGAGATCTGGAAAGGAGGGCTCAGAGATCTTCCAGCTGTCGGATAGTGGACCCTAACCAAATGCCCACTGGAGCCAGAAGACGTTGGGAAATAAAGCGGCTAAAAGAATCCCTGTAATCCAGTCTGTAATTCGGCCTGCTCGCTTTCATCACCATTCACTCATTTTTAGCAGGGGCGCACTTACCTTAAGAAGGCAGTCGGGTATAAACTGGAAGTAGCCAGATTGATGTGTGTAGAACTGATTGGAGTTCTGTTATCAATCAAAGATGGCTGCTGTTCAGTCTGTCCATGAAAAGGAGGGACGTTTAGTACAATACTTTGAGCTGATTGAGTGACGTGCCAGCTAGTACCCACCTTCCATAATACGCTTTCAGCCAATCATAGCAGTGAATTGTTGTTTCAGACGTGCGCCACATATGACGAGTAGAAAGGATATAAATTGATCTAAACTGATTTATTGATCTCACAATGGGGAAACTAACACTCTGCACATTTAACCCATTCCCTTGGGGGGCGGTGTGGGGTTAAGGGTCTTGCTTGGGGGGTCTCAAGTAGCAGTCTGTGGGGATCGAACCAGGTACTTGCAACCTTCTCAGAACTCAAACGCACTCCTCTGACCACTAGGCCAACACTCTCCTCCCAGGTGGGACGTGTTCACTGACATGTAGACCATTGTTGGATGTTTACGGTGAAGTCCTCATGTAATCATGCAATGAGTTTTGTAGGATTTGCAAGACACACCTGTGCATAAAAGGCATCTTAAGCAACATAAAGTAGATTTTTGAATATCGTCAACCCTCTAATGGAAAAACTTTGCTAGGACTATTGAAGGACATGGGTTACAACTTGTGAGAGGATAAATCTTAAACCAAGTCAATTGCGGTATCGACAGGTGAGTCCTCCAGCGTAGCCATGTTTGCAATACCCAAGCAAGGCCATTCTGACTGCCGTTATCCCTACATGTTCCTTCCCAACAAACACTGCTGGCACGTCATTGGTCTGACTTGCTGGTTGTTACGAGACGGACGTATTGGCGGGAGTCTATCGCGATGGATTGTTCTTAGACTGAAAACTCAGATCTTGCAACAATCCCCCTTGCAGCGCAAGTTTTAGTCAGGTTGATCAGTAAGGAAAAAGACGCATGATCGCCCATTTTTCTAAAATATTTAGCAACTCCAGGCAATTATACATCAACATTGAGTCAATAGTCCTTGTGACGAATGTTAAAATTAAAATAATACAAAGAAAAGATCAGGAGTCAGGGGACAAAGGCACGCCGACAAAAGATCATGAACTGCAGAAGATCAAGGATACATTTGTCAGAAATGCCTCCTAGCAAACAATGTTAGTACCTTAGAGTCAGATAGAAAAAGCTCCTGTATCGGTCATGCGGCATTCTTGTAGCGATACAGACCTCTATGAGCTGAACTCATGTGCCGATGGGTCTGTGTTGCTGGACCCATCCCTAGTTTAAGGTAATTTTGTTTGTCTGCTGGGGCTGGGCGACCATTCAGCAGATTATTACAGGGAGCTCAATCTCTCATCTGCTACTGAGATCGCCAGTACAGAGGTCACCTCAGAGGTTCATAAAGTACCTCACCCTCAGTCCCTGCACTAAACACCCGTTAAAGTGGTAGTAGATCAGGAATCTGGAGGGCCTGATCTACTGCTGGTTTATTCTGGACTAAAGCAGATCCAACTGATGTTCTGCTCTTTATCTTTCAGGTTAATTTCAAAAGCGAAAGCTTCCGCCAAGCAGGGAGACATTGAACAAGCGTTGAAGCTGTTCAAACAGGCGTTCAACATTCACCAAACCCCCAAACTGGAGAACAGGATAAAGAAAATTGAAGAAATTCTAGCTGAGAACAACTTGGAGGATGAAGATGAGTTCATCAATGTGAACAACAGCGGCTTAATGCTGTTTAAAGAACTACACGACAACCTGTATGACTATCAGAGAGACGGCGTTTCCTTCCTCTACAGCCTCTACAGGGACCGTCTCAAAGGAGGAGTTCTGGCTGATGACATGGGGCTCGGAAAAACCATCCAGATCATTTCATTCCTCTCCGGCATGTATGACAACGAGCTGATAAAACACACACTGCTAGTAATGCCAACATCACTCATCACAAACTGGGTCAGGGAGTTTGGCAAATGGACTCCAGGTATGAGGGTGAAGGCCTTTTATGGCAGCAGTAAAGCAGAGCGGACCAGGAACCTGGAGAAGGTCCAGAGCAGAGGAGGGGTCATCATCACCAGCTACACCATGTTGATGAGCAACTGGCAACAGCTAGCCTCGTATCGAGGGAAGGAGTTCTGTTGGGACTACATGATCCTGGATGAGGCACACAAGATTAAAAACCCTTCCACCAAAACGGCCAAAAGTGCTTACGCCATTCCGTCCAAGAACAGGATCCTCCTGACGGGAACGCCGGTGCAGAACAACCTCCGGGAAATGTGGACGCTCTTTGACTTTGCCTGTCAGGGATCTTTACTGGGAACAGCCAAGACTTTCAAAACAGAGTATGAAAACCCCATCACCCGTGCCAGGGAGAAGGATGCTACTCCTGGAGAAAAAGCTCTTGGTTCCAGGATTTCTGAGAACCTCATGACCCTAATCAAACCTTACTTCCTTCGTAGAACCAAATCAGAAGTGCAGAAGAAGAAGGCTGGTGAAAAAGAGGCCAACTCTGAATCAAACAACCAGGAAGACAATAAAAATCCGCCAACTTCTGGAGCAGTGATGCCCAAGCTGACTCGGAAAAACGACCTGGTTGTCTGGACCTACCTAAGTGCAGTTCAGGAGGACATCTACAGGCAGTTTATTGGTCTAGACCACATCAAGGAGCTGCTAATGACCACCAGATCTCCGCTAGCTGAGCTAACCATTCTAAAAAAGTTGTGTGACCATCCAAGACTGCTTTCTGCCAACGCCATTGCAAAGTTGGGTCTGGAAGAAAACCCAGAGGCTGAAAACGGCGAGGGTGATGCTCACAACATCGCAAACGTTTCAGATGAAACTTTAATATCAGAGTCTGGGAAACTAGTGTTTCTGTTGGCTCTTCTGGAGCAGCTCAGAGAAGAAGGCCACCGAACGCTGGTCTTTGCTCACTATCGGGTGGTCCTGGACATCCTCGAACGGATCCTTGGCAACAGAGGTTTCAAAGTCCTGAGACTGGATGGAACCATCACGCAGATCACAGAACGAGAAAAACTGATCTCTCGCTTTCAAAAAGACAAACGTTACTCCGTGTTTCTCCTCACCACTCAGGTGGGAGGAGTGGGCATCACCCTGACGGCAGCTAACAGAGTCGTCATCTACGACCCCAGCTGGAACCCAGCCACGGACGCTCAGGCTGTGGACAGAGCGTACCGCATCGGTCAGAAAGAAAATGTAGTGATCTACAGACTGATAACCTGTGGAACGGTGGAGGAGAAGATCTACAGGCGACAGGTTTTCAAAGACTCCCTGATCAGGCAGAACACCGGGGACAAAAAGAACCCCTTCAGGTACTTCAGTCGCCAAGAACTGAAGGAGCTCTTTACCCTGGAGGACCCGAGATCTTCAACCACCCAGCTTCAGCTGCAGGCGCTTCACTCCAGACACAGACGGACCGACCCGGCATTGGACGAGCACATCGCTCATCTACACGCTATGCACATGTTTGGAATCTCTGACCACGACCTCATGTTCTCACAAGATGTCAACCATGACGAGGATCCTGAGGACCAGGAGGAATATCAATACATCCAAGGCCGAGTCCAGAAGGCCCAGGAGTTGGTGAAGGCAGAGTCTGAGCTGCAGGTGGGTCAATGAGCAAACCTGGTTGTGTGTGTGATGGAGAGCTAGCGCTCAGTCATGATCAGAGATGGCAAAAGTACTCACTTTCCGTACTTGAGTAAAAGTACAGATACTTGTG
>NW_015151836.1:138776-140801 GCF_000732505.1 Cyprinodon variegatus | reverse complement strand
TCTGGACCCGGCAGAACCTCCCACCCTGACAGCGCCCTAAAGTCCCCCCCCCCTCTGCAGAACAGAAGAGTTTCAGATCTCCAGCAGTCCGACTCCAGCCTCAGAGCTGGAAGCTCCAGGATGAGCGCCGAGCTGGAATCCTTCAACGGGAACTTTAACCTGGAGCTGGAGGACACGGACGATGGCGTCCAGGAGGCGGACGGCGAGGAAGAGGAGCGGAAGCTGCTGTCTCAGCTCCAGATGGACGGCAGCTTCAACGTGGACAAGTCTCTGTCAGAGAGGAGATGGACCGCCAACGGCTGCGCTGCGTCACACGTGGACGAGTCCAGGTCCGTCAAAGAGTCTCCAAACTGGTCCACGGTACGACCTGTGGACAAGTCCATTAACAAGTCTGTGGTACGATCCGTCAACGAGTCCGCAGACGAGTCCATCGTTGTTACCAGGAGGAAGAAAGCAGCCGTTATCTACGACAGCGATGAAGAAGAGGAGGAGTTGAGGAGTTCCTTCCAGGTCCTCGGGTCGTCCACGCCCAAACGCTCCCCCAGCGGGGGAGGGAACGTGTCTGTGGTGTCCCGACGGTCCCTCCTTCAGTCCATCATCGAAGACATGGAGGATCAGGACGTCCAGGAGGAAGAAGAAGATGATGATGATGGTGAGAATTTGTTAGAGATGGATTCTGATCCAGAAGAGACGACCGGAGAGACCCTGGATACGGAGGAGGAGGAGACAGAGGAGGAGGAGGAGACAGGGAAGGAGGAGGAGGAGACAGGGAAGGAGGAGGAGACAGAGGAGGAGGAGGAGACAGAGGAGGAGGAGGAGGAGACAGGGAAGGAGGAGGAGGAGGAGGGTGAAGAATCAGAAGCTGACGGAGAGGACAATGGGACGGGTTCTGCTGGGGACGAGCTTCAGCTGGAGGAAACCACAGAGGAAGAGGAGGAGATGACTGGCTGACTGAATCGGGTCAAACCGGGTCGGCAGAACTTTCTCCAACCTGTCAAATAGTTCAGTTGATCCAGAATTTGTTGGCATACGGATGTTCTGTTAATAAAAACCCAAATAATACTTCAGCTTGTGTTGCCTGCTGATTTAAAGTCGCTTAGAACAGAACCATGGAGTTCTGTTCTAAACCTGGTTCTGGTTTTAGGAGCCGGTACCGTGGTCCAAACTGCTGGTTTTACCTTTCAGGAGGAGACTATGGTTCTTTCTATGGTTTATGGGAATGTAATTATGATTTACTTCCATGTTCTGCCATCAGTGCTGAGCAGCAAACTCTTAGCAGCTATCAGATGCTGCAGGATGATGGAGCTGAAGTCCAGGAACAGCAGCTGCTCCTGGGTGGTGTCCTCCTCCACCAGGTGTGTCCGGCTCAGGTGGAGAGCAGCAGAGCATCTTGGATGAGGGGCAAAACATCTTCTAGAAAACTTCACATCCAGCCGCCTAAACTGCCCATGACCTGATGACTGAGGATCTTCAGATATTTATCTGTTAATAAAAGAAAAACTGTTTAGCAGCTAAGTCATTTGACGGCGATGTTCGTAGGTTAACCTCTAATGCTACGTTCACACCAAAAGCAGCAGAGGCAGCTGGAGCAGCTAGTGTGTCCAGGCGTAGCAAAATGTCCCGCAGTGCGTCGTGAGCGTTTGAGCGTCTGATGAGCACAACGAGCATTTTCAGGGTTCCCGCCGGTCCTTAAAAAGCCTTAAAAGGCATTGAATTCTTCAAAATAAAATTAAGGCCTTAATTGGTATTAAAATGTCTTAAATCAGTCTTTGGTAGGTCTTATTTTTTAAAACATCATAAATAGGATAATTTTTATTACGATTTATTTTTGTAATCTAAATAAAATGTTAAAATTGACAATTTTTTATTTTTATTTTTTTATAATAAAAAAAAAAACAGCTCTCCATTATTGGTTCCGTCCCGATAGCGGAACCAATGAAAGCGTTCTTGCGGCCGGGACATTTGGGAGATGCACCATTAACTTTTTGTCTGGAAAATATGATCAAGTGTAAATGTAACCAAAAT
>NW_015151836.1:114568-136124 GCF_000732505.1 Cyprinodon variegatus | reverse complement strand
AATCAAAGCAAACTTCCGGAACCTTTAGTTGGATTTAATCCCATAATTCCGAACTCTGTTCTCCTTCTGAGCATTTAATCTGTAATCCCAGCAGTTTGACTGTAGAACTGGGTCTGCTGCTGGTTCCGGTCCAAAATGACTGATGCAGATTTACAGAACCAGGACACGTGACCCTCTATGATTTAAAACTATAGATCTTATTAGACAGAAAACCAGATCAAAGATAGAACCTTATGGAACAGATGTGGTTCCTTCAGAAGGAGACTTCTAGTATAGAAAAGGAGGGAAACGATAAACAGATCTGGAAAGAGAAATCTAGTTTGTGTTTATCTATGTTTCCTGTTCAGGATGCATGTGTGGATCCAGCTAGTTGCGTATCTGTTTGATTTATCTCTCCTCCCTGTAGAAATAATCTGATGAATCAGTTTGTTTTCTTCTGGAAACTTCAAGTCCAGAAGAAAACCTTCCAGATCTAATCCAACCTGGAGGAGATTAGAGGCAGTTTTCCCTGGAATAATCTGAACAAACCTGAACACCAGGATGACCTGCTGCTGCCACCATCATGGCCGCCTGCTGTAGATCTACTAAAACCAGAGTAGATGATCATCTATGCATCAAACATGTGATTTCTGTTTATGGGAATGAAAGGGTTAACCAAACTAACTTCATTCAGCAGATTGTGTCTCATTATTTCCAGGAATTATTTTACGAACGTGAAAAATGTAAAAGTCAAAGTAAAGATGTAGTATTATTAATATAAGTAGTGATAATAGTGAGACAGTTGTGGTGACCAATGGGGGAAAGTCCCCACATGGATAGGGTGACCAGTGTGAGTGTTGGTGTGATAGGAACCATTTCAGCGTCACAATGAGGAGCGGCGCTTTAAATTGAGGTCATGTCGTTTCAGGGCTATGATGTCACTGGGCTGAGGTTTGCACTGTCAGGGCATAGAAAGGGTTAAAATGAAAGCATGGTCCTCATACATATAGCAGAAGCAGCAGGTGTGTGTCTGTGGTCCCATAAGCAGCTTAGCTCTGCGGCCTCAGAGGTTCTGCTGCAGCAGGAAGTAAAGCGGCCTGAGGGTCGGAGCGCCTCCTACCCACAGAAAGGAGACTTTATTCAAATATGGCCGATTTATCAGCCATCTTTATTTATTTTACAGTCCGTCATAAATATGCAGGAAAACAGCAGAACCACAGCTGGGTCAGTCAGAACCTGGAACCAGCCGGTCAGGTGTGGTTCTGATCCGAACACCAACAGATTGGGATGTTCCACCTGATTTGGTTCTGAAATGGTCCATAAAGTCGGACCGGATGGTTTCATTTATTCACCTTCTGCTCCCAGATCGGGTGGGAACAAACCCAGTCTTTCAGAACCCGTTGACCCGGTTTGCAGCAGCTGATCCGGCTCAGCAGGTCTGAGTCCAGAGGTTCTGGAAGCAGCGGAAGGTAAAGCTGGGGATAAAAGACCACACCCCTCCTGTTAGCCCCGCCCTTAGAGCAGAGGGGCGGGGCTAACCGTTAGTAAAGTCACTTTATAAACAGAACCGGCTTCCAGAACTTTCTGCTGATCCAGTCTGACCTTTTCTCTCCAACAGCTGACCGTTCTCCTCCCTGGAAGGGGGAGCAGAGGAGGAGCTTTGGTCAGGGAGGAGTTACCCACCCGCCCATCTGATTAAAAACGTTTCTCTGTAGATAAAAGCATTGATTGGTCAGACCGCACGCTGAACACAGCTAGCATTAGCTGAGCTAGCCTTAGCTTAGCGGAGGCGCTTCACGGCGCGTAGAAATGCGGCGGTGAAGGACAGTGTTCTGGTGTCACTGAGCCGATGTTCTGCTTCCTGCAGGCTCCCAGCAGACGGAGGGGCTCTCCTCGTACCAGCTGACTGTTCCTCGGCCAATAGGAGGCCGGCTGAAGAGGGACGCTGATGGAAGCCCGCCCAGTCAGGTACCACCTTTAACACGCCCACATTCCTGTTTCCATGGAAACCTGCCAGCCTGGCTAACCGCCACTGATGTGGTACTCAGCAGCGATGTCCTGCTGAGTCCCGACCCGACCCCTCCCCCATCAGCAGGTTCTGGTCTTTACGGCTGATGGAGGAAGAACGTGGTTCTGATTTCTCCGCTTTGTTGGATCAGAACCTTCCAGTGAGTCCAGCAGAACTTTAGATGTAGTTCTGGGTTCTTTTTGGACCTCCTGGGTTCAGAACTGGGTCGGTTCTTTGGACCAGACCAGAACATGTGAAGAGGATCGGTTCTGTTTTTATTTTCCTCGTTTCAACATAAACCAGCAGAATAAATTCTGTTGAGACAGAAAACCAGAACCAGAACAGTTCTGGTCCAAAGGCTCAGAAAGTTTCTACTCAGAAGACAAGGCGGGCTGCCAGAACCAGAAACACAGAGACAAACGGACCTTTGAGCCCGCTGGGTTAGAGGACAGATGACGATGATGATGATGGAGGCCATGCTGAGCTCTTCCTCTCCTCCAGCAGCAGCAGAGCTGAACCTGTTCCAGTGACTCAGCGGTTCGGGTCACCTTGTCCTTCATCCAGCAGCTGCTGCTTCAGAACCGTTGGTTCCGGTCCAGATTCCATCAGAGGACGGCGAGTCAGGCCACCGAGCTCTATTTATTTTATTTTATTATTCTAATTTTTTTTTTTTTGAGTTTTTACGGCGCTAGTGACTCGTTTTTTAACAGTAGGCTGAGAGGAAGGGGGGGGGAGACATGCGGGAAAGGACCACAGGTTGGATTCAAACCCGGGTCGCCCGTGTCGGGGACTAAGGCCTCCATATTGGGTTGTGCTCTCTAACCACTGCGTCGCCTGCACGCCCCTTGTAGTATGAAACTCTGCCAGGATGGGGATGAGTCGGCAGTAAAGGTGACACACACACAAACACTGTTTCTGCTAGAGTCAAATGTGTCGTTTTATTCCGCCACAGAAAACAGCAAAGCAACCAAAGCACGGTGCTGAATGCAAATTATATTGTCCTCCTACCGTGACACAAGGATCGCAGAGCCAGACGACCCCGGCAGGGCAGCAACCCGCGCAGCTAGGCGTCCGAACGCAACCCTAGCAGACCCCCCCAGTGCCAACCGCCATCCGTCATTTATGCCGAACTGCAAAGGAAAATCTTTCACCCAATCAGGTAAAGCGATCGCTCCCTCTCACGCCTGGAGCGCATGATTACAGAAACCAAAATATAGAACGTCCCCCCCCGAACCCACCCAGGGCTGGTGGACAGCTGAAACCAAAAACATTACATCATGGCACGGAGAGCTCGTGAGAACAAAAACAAATGATATCGTGCTCTCAAGGAAACAGAAACTTAGATAGTAACAGAGCTTCATTTGAGATACAGAACTGGTATGATTGTCAAAGAACATCAAATATAAAACATGTATATATCGCCCCTGATCTCTATATATTCACTGGATTGCTGAAAAAAGTGAAGCCACCCTCCGCCATCTTGGTACTCCCCACTCCCACGGGGACCTCCCTGTTTAGCATTTAGCTGCTAAAACCAGGAAGACGTTCCACAGGTAATTTCCCAGTCAGTGGATGAACTAAGCAATAAATCCATCTATAGCCGATGGATCCTGTAGTTTAGTCTGCAGACTAACATTAGTCTGGCTCTCTCAGACTGACTGGAAGACATTGACTGAGTTAGACGCTGACATTGGGTCTAATGTTAGAAAATAGAAAGTAGAGGAAATAGAAAGTCATTCACTGTAAAATGTTAATGTAGGAATTCTTTATTAAGTGGATGATGATGTCCTTCCTGTAGAGTTTGGTTTATTTCTCATTTGGAAAAGTCATGAGCTGAGATATATTGCAGGTTATATTGATGGAAAAGAACTCAATCATTTGACCTCTAAATATATATACTGCATGCATTAACATGTAAGATGTAATTACTGTAACTATGTCATAAATTAATGTCTATCACATGTTCATCATCAATTTAGCACTTTCGGCTCCTCTGTATTATTCTGCTCCTTTAACACATTAATTAGTGTGATGAATTGTATAATATGTTAGATTACATGATTTATAGACTTCTTTGACGTCATAATGACTGTGCAATGTGACGGGCCGATTTATTTATTCTAAGTTAAAGTTAATCTGCTGATTCTATGAAACATTGTGACCGGTCTAACTAGGGAGTACCAATATGGCGGTCAGTGGCTTCAGTTCAACCCTCAGGGAATAAATAGATCAGTGAGTCAGACGTTCAGCTGCAGCTCCTCCTTTAAGCCTCATAGGAACCTGCTGACAGCAGGAAGTAGGACATTTAGATCCAAACCCTGATTCCAGGTTTCTACGTTCCATGTAATAATCATCCTGCTTCCCAATGAATCAGATGATCAACTTAATCTGATGGATTAACGGATCTCTAGATTAACTCCTGCAGCTGAGGATGAATGGGATCAGATGATCTGCTGGAGGTCAGCAGCCGTCCTCCTGCTGCTGGACGCTTGGACCCGGGTTGACCCGGCCCGGTTGGATCCGGCCCGGTTGGACACGGGTGGATCCGGCCCGGTTGGACCCGGTTTGATCCGGCCCGGTTGGACCCGGGTTGCTGGCCAGTGAAGGAGACCCTGCAGAGCTACAGCGGATCCTCCAACCAATCAGATCCTCCCCTGGTTCTGCTCCTCTGACCCGACCCGTTCTGCTTGTCTACTGGATTGGTTTTGGGTTCTTTGGTTCTGGCTCGGTTTTGTCCCAGTCCTCCCAGTGAAACCAGTTCTCTGTGTCTGCAGGTGTCCTTCATCATTCCCATGGACGGACAGCAGCTGCTCGTCCATCTGGACCGGAACCAGTAAGTTTGGATCCAGGTTCTAACTCTTCTTCTCCTCCAACGAGCCTCTCTGGTACCGGTACCATCCCCGCTGACCTCATCCTAACCCAGTTCTGATGGGTTCTGCTGCAAAGTCCCAGGTTCTGGTTCTGGGTTCTGTTCTTCATCCTGAGGAACCATTGGGTCCAGCTGGATCAGAACCTTTCCCTGAAGATGGACCTGAGAACAGAACCAAAAAGAACTCAGAGGTTCTGCAGCAGAAGCATCAGAACCGGCCGCTCCAGTAAACCTTGGTTCTGGATCCTTCAGGGCGTCCTCCTCTGACCCAAAGCGGTTCTGTTGGGTCGGAGGAGGATCCAGTCCAGCTGGGTTCTACTGAAGCACCAAGGATCCTGAATGGGTCGGAACCAGAATCCAGCATCTTCAGCTGGAACCCCATGGTTCTGTAGAACCCTCTCATCTCCAAGCGGATCCAGAACGGATCTGATGTTCTGGTTCTGACCCGTCTAACCAGCTGCTGTTGCCTCCAGGATCCTGCTGCCGCCGGATTTCACGGTCTTCACCTACGGCCCAAACGGATCCCTGATCACGTCCAGACCTGCCGTCCAGGTGAGCCGCTCTGCGCCGCCGGACCTGTGGGGGGGGGGTTCTGTTGGGCCCGGTTCTGTTGGGCCCGGTTCTGTGGGGCCCGGTTCTGTTGGGGCCCGGTTCTGTTGCCATCAGAGAACACAGAAGTCCTGATTTCCTGGATTCTCCATGTTTTCATAGCGAGTTCATGGCGGATCTAGTCTGTTAATTTCTAGACTGAGAATCCACCTGATGGCGGCGGCGCCTTTCATATCTGATCTATTAGAGCGTCTGACCACCATGTTGGTTTGAAGCTTTTCAGCATCAGCAGGAAATGAAGGAACGGAGAATAATAAAATTATTATCATGTAGAAAACATTAAATGAATTATTTCTATTATCTCTATTCCATCAAACTGAATCTGATTAACAATAAAACTGATGAAAGAATGAATTAATGATTTTAAACCAAAATACTAAATTGATTCATTAAATATACGTATAACATCAAAGCTTCAAAGACCTTTGATGTTATAAGATGGATTTGAAACAAAAATAAATGTTAAGATTATATTTCTACATCACTTCCTGTCTCTCTGTGGTTCTCCAGAGAGCATCAGCAGATGACCCATCAGTTTACAGGAAGTGACACGTGGATGATCCGCTCTTACTTCCTGTCATCAGGGATAAACTGCAGGATTCACTTTAAAAGTTTATTTAATTATCAGAATTCTATCAAAGTAGAAAAATCTAAATATTTCACTAATCTTGTAGCTTCTAATAATCATAGGTCTTTTTAGTTTCCTGGATTGGATTGTTAATCCCTGGGTTACATCTGGCCCTTTGGCCTCTGCTGAACTTTGAGGCTTTCTCTGAGTTTTCCACAGAACAGATTTTAGCTCCTAGAAGCTGGAATCTCCTGTTAGATTTAGACTCGGAGGAAAAGCCGCCATGCGCAGCTGTTCTGGATCATTTTCAGACTGTTTCTTTAGATGAACTGACTCCAGTTATTCAGCGTCGGCGGCCATCAAATTATTCTTTGGATTGTCTTCCTGCTCGTCTGATAAAGGACATTTTTCTCACTTCCAGCCATTTTATTCTGTGAAGGACCGAGCCAAAAAAAGTCAGAGATGCACAGGGAAGTCTTGATGAAAAAATGGTAACAAATTTATTTTGCAAAAATAAAGTTGAAAAGTTCAAACAAGACGGGGCCCATCAAGGAAAACAAATGACAAAAATCAGCTAAATCCAAACCTGACACAGGAAAAGGCTCCCTAACTGACACACAAGGGAAACATATATATACACTGGTTGATCAGACCATTTTGAAACAAGAGGGAAACATAAAATATATTTTCCTAAAGAAAACTACAACAAAAGACCAAACTAATCAGCATCATACTCAATCAGCAACCTATGATCAAGAGGACTTAAATATTTAACTTTCCAAATGTTATTATAGAGAACAAAACCAAATACAGAAACCTAAACCCTTCCTACACCCCTTCTAAATGTAAGTGGAAGAGTCCAACTGGGCCTCCATGTCAATGAGGAGATCCTCTGCAGATGGAGCCTCCTTTCCTTTCCTGGCTTCATTCATGACCGCCTCCCAGGAACTGGCAACTCAAATGAAAAATATATGAATGTACAGAAAACCAAACGGCAAGAAACGACAAAATGAGCCCACTGAATGTGTGCACCCAAATAGTTAACCAATGTAGAAAAATACAAAATACAGGACAATAAAATAGAAGATTTAATGAAAGAATTAGCAGACCAGTTGTGTGGTTGTACATGCAGCCATCACACATTCTAATGGTGATAAACGCCTCATTGCAGTCAGGTTTAGTCCCAACATGCTGTAGTTAAACCCCTTCTTAAAAAAAACTAATCTAGACTCAAGCCTACTAGCAAATTTTAGGCCAATTTCCAAACTCCCTTTTTAACCAAGATTCAGGAAAAATGAGTTCTTAATCGGTTTGAGGTGTTTTTAAAAGACAACTGAGAGGTTCCAGTCTGGGTTTAAAGCTGAACGTAGCACTGAAACAGCTTTGCTTCCGTCTACAATGATCTTCTCCTAACAGTTGATTCAGGAAATGTTGCAGTTTTATTACTGTTAGACCTGATGCTGAAGATCATCAGATTCTTCTACACAGATTAAAACATGATGGTGGCCTGAGAGGCCCAGAATGCTTTCAATCGTATTTAGAAAAGAGAACTTTTTCAGTTCATCTTGACCGATGCTGTTCTGAGGCCAAACCTTTAAAGTATGGCGTCCCCCAAGGCTCAATTCTAGGTCCTATTTTGTTTATGTTGTATTTTCTGCCTCTCGGTCAGATTTTTCAGAAGTTTGGTGTTTCTTTTCATTTCTTTGCAGATGATGTTCAGATTTATTTGCCCCTTAAACTACAAAATGTGAAAAATGAATCTCTTCAGCTATTGATAGATTGTTTAGCTGAAGTCAAATCTTGGATGGAACAGAACTTTCTTCACCTTAATCAAAGTAAAACTCAAGTTATGCTGCTAGGAATCTTGGTTTTACTTTTGAAAGCTGTTTAAAGCTAGATAAACAAGTTAGATCTGTTGTTAGATCAAGTTTTTATCACCTGCGGATTTTAGTAAAAATTAAATCCTATTTTTGTTTTAAGGACTTTGAAGGACTTATCTATGCTTTCATTACATGCCGGTTGGATTATTGCAAATGATTATATAGAGGCATGGATAAACCACCAGGAAGCGTGACCATATAAGGCATATAATGGCTTCTTTACATTGGCTGCCTGTTTTTTACCAAATAGATTTTAAGATTCTTTTATTAACTTATAAAGTCTTAAATGGATTAGCTCCTCCTTGTCTTAGAGACCTTTTAAAATTCCAGTCTGTGTGGAGAAGTCTACGCTCTAATAATCAACTGTTACTGACAGTTCTTTGGACTCGACTTAAGAGGAAAGGAGATTCTCTGTTCTTGCTCCAATTCTGTGGAACCATTTTTCTCTTCAAATTAAATCCGCCCACAGCCTGGATCATTTTAAATCGCTTCTTAAAACTTATTTTTATTCTTCGGCTTTTAATTGAAGCCGTTTTTCACATTCTGTTTTGTTAATTGGTGTTGTCTTTCCTGTAAAGCACTTTGGTGCAGTTTTATACCTCTTTTTAAAGAGCTATATAAATAAATTGGACATTTGACCAGGCGACCAGAATCAGCAACAGATCCTCCCTCAGCTTCTGAGCGGTGAAACGTTCACAGGAAAGAACTGAGATTATTAGACTGGAGGCTCTGATCCCAAACCACTGACTGACCATGGACTTGAACTCAGAAGCTCTGGATACATAGCTCTATGCTCTAACCACTAGGCCTCTTAAATAAATCATCTGATTAAAAAATCAGCTTTAATGAGCTAGTCGACCTACTCAGATTAATGTTGTTATTCCTTTGATGCCTGGTGTCAATAATTAGCCTCATTTCTACATTTCATCTCGTGTAGCTTCTATGTTAAACTCTTCAATAACCTCTTTAATTTGACATCTGATTGATAAAATATTTTTTTTTAGTACATCTGGTTTAATTTCAGGCATTAAGGGTTTAAACCCGACCCCCCTCCCCCCGGGTAGCTTTCTACCTGCTTTGAATATTAGTTCCACGTGGATCAGAACCGGTTCCAGTTAGAATCATGTCTTGATCCTTTATTAAATCGTACTACAGCCTGCCGTACATCAGGTCGGTTTCATCTGATGGAAAAATAAACGGGTTCTGCTGAGCAGAACCGCCCAGATCCAGAACCCAATCAGGGAAGACCTGAAGTTCTACGGAACTGGCTGAAGGTGTTTGCTTTACTGGACCCAGGTGCATTCTGGGAGTTCCTACAGTGTTTTGTCAGAACCATCCAGACCAGTTAGAATCTGGTCCAGAACCACGGTCAGGATCCTTCTGGATCAGGTTCTGATTTCATGTGAAGGTTTCACTGCTGAGAAGCTGAGGGAGGATTTGTTGCTGTGAACCGGATTCTGTGACAGGAAGTTAGAGCGGATCATCCATGTGTCACTTCCTGTAAACTGATGGGTCATCTGCTGACTCAGATGCTCTCTGGAGAACCACAGAGAGACAGGAAGTGATGTAGGAGCAGCTCCTGGGCTCCCCCTGCTGGACTCACCTGGTACCCCCGCTCTGTGTTTCAGGACCACTGTCACTATCGGGGCTCCGTTCAGGACATGGACGGTTCCGCCGCGGCTATGAGCATCTGCAACGGCCTCAGGTAACGCCCACCCGTCCCGGGCTACCGGAGCCAACATGGACGGCTCTAACAGTAAAACCCAAAGCTGAATCTGGGTCAGAACAGAACCTGTTACCATGTTTCAGTCAGTAGGTTGGGCTAAGTAGTCCCTCAGCTTTGTCTGCTAGGAGCTTTTTTACTCGTCTCTTGCTTTTTTTCTCAGAGGAGTTTTACATCTGAGTCATGGCAGCTATGGGATCGAGCCGCTAGACTCCGACCCCGAGCAGCATTTGCTGTACCGCCTACAGGATGTGACATCACAGCCCAGAGGATGTGGAACGCCTCACGTTGAGCACGGCACGGAGCACGCTCAGTACGGACCGCAGGAGATCCAGCACCAACAGCACAGCAGGGTGGGTTCAGCCGCAGGAGGAACGCTGAGGGTCTGATCCCAGGCTGGGAGCAGCGGGGAGGCGTCTCTCCTCAGGCCAAGCCTGGATTCAGCCGCCTGAACTCGGACTCACTTCCTGCTTTAAAATATTCCTTAACAAACAAACCAGGTTACCATGGTTACCCTCATCCAGAGCCGTTTGTCTTCCAGGTAAAGAGAGCCGTTCTCCATAAGACCCACTATGTGGAGCTGCTGCTGGTGGTGGACAACGACAGGGTGAGACACACACCTGTACTAACCCCCCCACCCCAGCCCCCACCGTGCTGATGCAGCATTCCTGCTTCTTCTTCTTCTGCAGTTTAATCACATGAACCGAAACGAGACGGCGGTCAGAGAGCAGATGGTTCAGCTGGCCAACCTGGTAGACAGTGTACGTACCCCCCCCACCCTCTCTAGGTGATCTAGATCTGAGATGTTGTCTCTAAGGTCCTGCCTTTGTCTCTGTGAGCAGATCTACATGCAGCTGAAGGTCAGGGTGGTCCTGGTGGGCCTGGAGATCTGGACCAACCAGAACCCGTTCAGCACAGACGGATCAGCTGGAGAGGTTCTGGGCCGCTTCACTCAGTGGAGGGAGAAGGAGCTGGTTCCTCGGCGCCGACACGACTCCGCCCAGCTCATCCTGTGAGTCCGCACCAGGAAGACGGTGATGGTGATGATGATGATGGTGATGATGACGGTGGTCTTGCTGATGTTCCAGGATGAAGAGCTTCGGAGCGACAGCAGGAATGGCCTTCGTCTCCACGGTGTGCTCCAGAAGCCATGGAGGAGGCATCAATGCGGTAACTCCTCCCACACGGACGGACCCACCTGGTTCTGATGTCACTCCTGGGTCCATCCTGAGGTTCTGTCTCTGTTCTTCTCTCAGTTCCTCAACAACAACGTTCCGTCCTTCGCCTCCATCGTGGCTCATGAACTCGGACACAACCTGGGGATGAACCACGACGACGGACGCTCCTGCTCCTGTTCCGCCTCCACCTGCATCATGCACTCCGGAGCTACGTAGGAAAACTCCCATTCCGGACCTCCCCCCCCCAGCCAGAACGTTCCTGTTCTTTACTCCTCTTTGTTTCTGCAGTGGATCCAAAACCTTCAGCAGCTGCAGCGCCGACGACTTTGAGAAGATGATCCTGTCCACAGGAGGGACGTGTCTCCTGAACATCCCTCGACCCGACGAGGCCTACAGCGCCCCCTACTGTGGAAACCAGCTGGTGGACGTCGGAGAGGAGTGCGACTGTGGATCAGAGAAGGTTTGAGGCTGTGCTCCTATTGGCCGAGCTGGTATCTGGACTCCCAGAACTAGAGTCCGGTTCGGTCCGGAAACGCTGACCCCTGGTGTTTGTATCCAGGAGTGTGAGGACGACCCCTGCTGTGAATACAAGACGTGCAAACTAAAGCCTGGAGCTCAGTGTGCGCACGGAGAGTGCTGTTCCAAATGTCAGGTAAGCCCAGGCCTCCAGCCAAAGCTAGCGCTGGTTTCTGGATCAACCCGTAGAACCAGAACATGTTCTGGTGTCTGTGTGTCCAGTTCCTGCCGGGTGGAACCGTCTGTCGCTCCAAGAAAGACGCCGAGTGTGACCTCCCAGAGTACTGCAACGGCTCCACCCTCTTCTGTCAGAGCGACGTCTTCGTCCAGGTGAGACCCAGAGACCCGTCCGTCTCCACGCAGCTGGTCTCTGCTTCCCCTGGGAGGCGCTAACCGACTCGGTTTGTGTTTGGTCCAGAACGGGCATCCCTGCAGGAACCAGGAGGCCTACTGTTTCAACGGAAGGTGTCAACACTACGACGGACAGTGCAAAGCCCTGTTTGGATCCAGTAGGTCCCGCCCCCCCTGTGCCTTAATGCTCCCTGCCTGATCGGTTCAGGAGGTTTTGAATTCGCCTGATTGTTCCTCCCCTGCAGAGTCCAAGGCTGCTCCAGACCTCTGCTTCAAGGACGTCAACAGCAAAGGAGACCGCTTCGGCAACTGCGGATACCAACACTATGGCTACAAGAAGTGTGAGAGCAGGTACCTGGTCTGACCCGGCAACTGAAGGTCTGTCCCAGCCGGCCCTCTGGTCACGTGACTCTGTCTCCATAGAAACGCTAAGTGTGGAAAACTGCAGTGCCTGAACTTGGGGTCGGAAACGGTTTTCGGCATCCAGCCGGCGATCATCACCACTCCTACAGAGGGAGGAGCCAAGTGCTTTGGAGTGGACTTCATGCTGGGCTCGGACGTTCCCGACCCGGGCATGGTCAACGAAGGAACCAAGTGTGGCGACAACAAGGTGAGGGGGGAGGGGGGGGGATGGCGGCGACGGTTACTCGGAGAAGCTGATTAATCTTCTTCTTCTATGGTCTGCAGGTGTGTTTGAACTACGAGTGTCGTAACGCGGATGTCCTGAACTACGACTGTGACATGGAGAACAAGTGCCACGGTCACGGGGTAAGTTGGTTCTGGTCTGTCCGACGACCTGAGTCATGTGACCACAGTCTGATCCGACTGTTTCCGCGCTCCTCTCAGGTGTGTAACATTAACAAGAACTGTCACTGCGATTACGGCTGGGCTCCGCCTTTCTGTGAGCACCCGGGGTACGGCGGCAGCGTGGACAGCGGACCCGCCTGGAACGGTACTTTCCCTGCTGTGTTCTCAGCCGCCGTGTCCCCGCTCCTTAATGACTCCTTCTGTGGTCCACAGATAAGGACACGTCCGTCAGGGACGGCCTGCTGGTCTTCTTCTTCCTCGTTCTTCCTCTGATTGCTCTGGGAGCGTTTGTTTTCCTGCGCAGGAACGAGCTGCTGCGGCGCCTCGGACTGAGCGGCAGGAAGAGGTCACAGGGATACCAGTGAGTACCAACCGAGTCGGCGCACCGACCTCCTATTACCGTGTTAGAGGACTCTAGCTATTTATCAATTCACAAGAACACAAGTACAGACTCGTGTTTTCACCAAGTAGTTCTTGAGAAGAACCCAGGAAAGACTGTGGGAGAACGGGAGCACGCAGCATAGATCTGGGTCAATTAGAACAGCAGCGTACTGATGACATCACCACATTCACATTCACCTGGAGCTGCATTTCTCCTCCTGTTATTAGTAGTCTCTAAATAATAATAGATGATAATAAAAGAACTTGTGCTTGTTTTTTCATTTAGTGAGGGAATAATAATTAACACAGTCAGATAAACACAAAAATAAAATTCGCAGAATAAAACCAAAGAAACCGCCATCAGAGCGAGCGGTTCTTCACACACGGCTATGCAGAGAGAGGGCTGCGGCAGCTAATGCTAACCGTTGCAGACGGGCTAACCGTTGCAGACGGGCTAACGTTAGCCCTGACCGTTGCAGACGGGCTAACGTTAGCCCTGGCTGCCGCAGACGGGCTAACGTTAGCTCTGGCTGTGGTTAGCCTTGGAGTTCACCTGGTTGCCGCGATCCTCTCAACATCAGAATTCTTTTTAAATAATGCACTAAATCAATAAATTTTCCATATAGTGAAGCTTAGTGAAGTAAAATATTCTCGCCTTAAATGATCGTAAAGTGTACTGTTATTGATAAACGGCAACAGAAAAGAGAACTTTTAACTTAATCCTCTGAGCTCTGTGAGCGCTAACCTGGAGGCTGCTGCTGCAGTGCATGCTGGGACAGCTGTCAGTCTGGAGAACGGACAGGTCTGCTCTGATGCATTCTGGGTAAAGAGGGAGGGGCCAGAACAACATCCGGGGACTTTGTCCGTTCTCGGTTTTGTGTTCTTGTGAATTGGAGCAGCACTAGGGCTGAGGCTGATGACTTTTCACGAGGACACGAGGACGCACACGTACACAGATTGAGAAACGGCCTCTTAGACAGAAATCAACCATGGCAACTAGGAACTGGGTTTTCAAACACCAATCATCCTAGCAACCAGTGACTCACCACTTTCTGAGACAGGAGAAACCATGGCAACCAGTTATTTGGCTTGGTATTGTGAAATCACCATGGTAACCAGTAAGTGAGCATTTTCTAAGACAGAAATCACCATAGCACCATGGAAACAAAGTCACAAATAGCGGTAGCAAGCAGTGACTCGCTTTTACTAAGAAACTAATCACCATGGTAACCAGCAACTCAGCATTTTCTAAAATGCTAATCGCCATGGTGACCAGTGAATCAGCAGTTTCTAAGACGCTAATCGTCATGGTAACCAGCGACGCAGCATTTTCTAAGACGCTAATCGCCATGGTAACCAGTGACTCAGCATTTATTGCACTTGAAGCAGTCGATAGTGTCTCTAACTGCAGTTTCCTCAGAGTTCTTGTAGACGTTGTGGGCAGGTAGGGTCTCCTGTAGTGGTCTGTGTTGAAGCAGGTAGTCAGACCCTCTGACTGAAGACCCTCCATTGCTGTACGACTGTCTGATGAAGTGGATGCTCAGGCTCGTTAGCACCGGTGTTTTGGTTCTGGTTCTTCTGTTCACTGAACTTTTCCTCTAAATGTATTTTTAGGGCTGACGGAGCGGCCTCCACCAATCCCAGCAGAGCTCCGCCCCCCAGGGCGCAGCCACCACCTGTTGGTCGCAGCAACGCAAACGGCACGGTCAGAGACGGGGTATGTTTGCTGTGTCTCTCATTCAGGGTAAAACCAACGATTAATGTGCTGCTGATGATGATGAGGATGATGGTGGGAAGCTGAAGGGTCTGCTAGCTTAGCTGCTAGCTTAGCTGCTAGCTTAGCTGCTCTAAAGACACCTTTTTAACTTTTTAATGAATCTCTTCCTCAGATCCTTCCAGTCGTTTATTGATCAGTAAATAATCAGCTGATCAATAAAACTACACAGAATAAATTCATCTATTAACTCATCTATTGCTGTTTGACTCGTCTCTAAACCACCTGATTGATTGGCTGATGAAGCTTGTAGATGTCAGTCTGTTCTATTCTATTCTACTCTACTCTATTCTGTTCTATTGTAGTAAATAAAGTTAATTTCAATGAACTAACATCCATTATTTTCTCCACATGTGAAGCAAAACAGTCAGCTGCTGCCACCTCAGAAGGTAAATACCCTGACCTCTCTACCACAGTACCACTACTACACTAATACTACAGTATTACTACTACTACAGTACCACTACTACACTAATACTACAGTATTACTACTACTACAGTACCACTACTACACTAATACTACTGTAATACTACAACCACAGTAATACTACTACTGCTACTACAGTAATACTACTACTGCTACTACAGTAATATTGCTACTACTACAGTAATACTACTACTGCTACTACAGTAATATTGCTACTACTACAGTAATACTACATCACTGTAATACTACTTCTCCAGTCCAGCTGGTCTCAGACTCTGTCAGAACTGATAAATCTCTTCTTGTGGTAAAAAACAAAGAATCTGTTTGTTTTGCCTGAAATATGGATCAGAAGCTCAGCAGCTGAATCGATAGGAAGTCTCCTCATCCTCTATGGAGGGACTGATGGATGGAAGGGGAGGAGCTTAAACGTCTTCATTCCTCTCCATCGTGTAACAGCTTCAGTCCGGTCAGGCAGCCGTTCAGCTGTGCGTCTCATGGAGAACGCAGTGACCTTAAAACCCACAGCAGAAAAACTGTCATGGCTGTTTGGTCTTTTTTCACCTTCATCTTCTGCCATCCTGAACATGATGGAGCTGCATGAAGGACCATCGTAGATGAAACATTTCCTCATGCTTCATGTTTTTATTTGTTCTCTAATTTATCCTTCAGTTTATTTCCATCTTCTCCTCTGGTCTCTGTAGCTGTGGGATCAGATTGATGCAGATCATGTTTATTTTTCCTGTTTGTCGTCTCAGATGGTTCAGACCAGCACCACGGCTCCGCCCTTCGCTGCGAGGCCGCCTCCCCCTCCTCTGTAAGAACGTCTGCAGGAGAATCGTGAGGATCTGCTTCCAGGGAGAACAAGCTGACATCTCTCTGTTTTTATCTCCTCCAGAAAACCCAAACCTTCTGCTGCATCTCAACCTTTGGTGCCTCAAAGACCCGCCCCCGCTCCACCTGTTTAACCAATCAGGGGGCTTCCTCTCTTGCCCACCCTCTTCCTCCTGAATTTCAGCCCGCTCCATGCAGAGCTGGTTGCCTAGCAACATCCAGGAGCCTCGCCGGAGGCGCGTGGGTCAGAGAGCGAACCGGACTCAGACGGGAGCGAACCCCAGAAGCTGAAACCTAACCAGCCAATCAGATTGTAGAGATTCCAAAATAGATCCTCCTCCTTGAGTAAACAGATAATATAGCCTTCCACTGGGCCTTTACCAGTTCTCCCAGTAACATGCAGGACTGCAGACTGCAGTTCTGGTCCAATGAAAGCAATAAAATGACATCATATCCTTCATAAGATTTGATTTTAAAACGCATCTGATAGTTCTGGATCTACCATGAAAACGAAGCATAACTTCAGTGTTAGCGTCGATGCTAATCAGTGCGTCACACCCTGGAGGTGATGATGACTTTCTTACGGTTTGGAGCATTTCTAACATTAATTTAAATCACCTGCAGGGCGTTTCCCTCCATTATATCGTTAGCTGTGCCACAGCGTCCGACAAACTGCTAACTGAGTGAAGGATCCGCGTACCGCTGCTTCCTGGATGTCCTGGACGTGGAATCAGCAGTTAGCGTTAGCATCATGAGCCGATGCTACAAACACTTATCAGTCGATCCAATCAGCGATCGTCTACTGACGTCTGTTTTGGACAATCATCAGCTGTCAGTGTTAGCATCAACAGTCAGACGTTAGCGTTAGCGAGCTCCAGTCACATGGCAGTTATCGTGCTTGTTTTAAATCCTGGTGTATTAAAACTCACCAGTTAAACCAGTTAAACATCAAAGCCTTCTGGAAAAACAGATGTGGGAGATTTTTCATAAAGAGGAACGAGTTTTTAGGTTAGAAAGCTAACCTCACTCTGATTGGCTGGTTTGGACACAGGGGGCGGAGCCTGCTCTCTTTGATTTATTTTTTTTTTCCCTTTTTTTTCTGTGGTGTATAACTGCAGCTCTGCCCAGCGCTGTCATAGGAATGTAACGCACCCTCCAAGCCGCCGTGTGGAGGTGCGTTTAGTTTCCCCACCTGGCCCGGCCCGGATCGCTCAGTATTCCCCCAGTGCGGGGCCCCCTCTGTGCGCGGGGCCCCCTCTGTGCGCGGGGCCCCCTCTGTGCGCGGGGCCCCCTCTGTGCGCGGGGCCCCCTCTGTGCGCGGGGCTCCTGGGACATTTAGTCTGGTACAAGCGTCTCCACTGGGAGTCTGCGCACATTTTATACGGTTTAATTTCAAAGGAATCCTCTGGAACACTTCAGACCACTTGGATCGATGCACTCTAATCAAAGCAGGGATTTTTACTCCACCAGTAAACCAAACGCTCCTGCTGGTGAGCAGCACTGCAACGGCTCAACCTGGATCTGCACTGTCGGGAGGAGGACTTCCTGTTTCCCCTGCTTGTTTTGCACAGGACTCCACTGTTAGGGCTAACTTGGTGCCAATGACTGTCCAACACCCAATCAGGGCGTGAGACGAGTCGACGCCGCGGCTGGCGGCCGTCGCTTCACTTTTAAAGGACTTTTCTCCTGCTGAGGCTCAAACCAACTGCATGTCAGAACACGCTGCAGGGATCCAACCCTGAAAGCACATCAGTGACTCATCAGATGCTCACACTCCTTCCCTTCTGCACTAAATCCTCCATTCTTCCTCCACAAAAACAGATGGATTTACAGCAGGTTTCATCCTCTAAAGCTGAAAATGACTTTATTTTTAATTGCTGTTTCTCTGTCATCGGCTCACTACGGCAGCCAGGAGGAGACAAACCAACTGGGGTCCTTTAGCAGGCCAGATTACTTTAGCTTCTGTGGCTAGATCGAAATGCCAACAATGGAGTCTTCACTTTCCTGTAATGTTCATTTAATGCCACTAGAGGTCGCCACAATTCAGCCACCGGCCCTTTAATGCTCTGATCCAATAAAAGGTTCCTCTGTCAGTTTTAGAAAGCAGAGGAAAAATATTAAGATGTGTTCAAATTAAACCCCGGAAGAAAAATCTAAATCTAGTTTCTTTCACCTTATCCACGCCAGGGGGCGCTGCTGCTGAGGATCAGGAACACAGTGGTGCTTTGTCACTTTAATTTGGACAGAGGTCAAATGAGTTTAGTTTGAACTAGGAAAGACTGAACCAGCGATTGGATCAAAGTTTGTCGCGTATCTCAGGACATAAACTCCTGGTTCTGACTAAAAAAGGTTAATCTGTGGCAGAAACTGATGATGATCAGGTGACCTGGTTGGTTTGAGCCTAAACATGAGAGGAATTAGATGTTTCAACCTTCGGATCAGTCCGCTGATCATTAAATAGAGATGTTTTTGGGATGTGGGCGGAGCAACGGATCAGGCCATCTAATCCCTGAATTCAGTCTTTCAGGCTGAGATAATCAACAGAGTTGAGCTGCAACGGTCTGAAATTTAAAAATCAATAATATATAAATATATATAAATAAATATAATCACATTTTAAAATGTAAAGAGGAATTAAAGTAGTTATGTTGTGTGGGCCAATCACAGTGAGCTTTTCCTTCCTGCACCTCTGCTAACAGTTTGAGTTCAGCCTGCTTTTTGTAAAGGTGGACGGATTTCAGCAGCCTGAGACAAACTCAGGGTGATAAAGGTCTCTACTGGATGTTAGGCTCGGTTTAATCTGTGATGGATGGAGAGCCGGTTGGCTGCAGGGGACGGATGGACGTCTGTTACAAACACACTGATTTTATAGGAAGCTGTTTCTGCTCTGAGATGTGATTCTGTGTGTCCGTGCTCATCTGCATCATTTCAGATGTTTTATTTCCTTATTAAACTTCAACACTTTCTGCCAGACTAATGGTCATGATTTCACACACCAGACGCAGTCGCTTTTCCTCTTGGTTGGATTTTAATATGAGGAAGAACATGCGGAGATGCAGGTTGCTATAGCAACACTGATGTGTTTCTGATGAAGACAATAAGTGAGTCAGATCCAGGGGGCTGCGTTGGCGTCAGAGGATGTTGCTGCCGCCATCGGATCGGTTCTGATCCAGAACACCGACCTTCAATCGACCTCATGGTGGTTTAAGCTCGGGCTGCAACCAACCGTTAATTTGCTAATCTGTTGATTATCTTTACAATGCATAGATTAATAACTGGATAGCAAAAGGATCCTTAGAAAAACATTTTCAACCCTTTATAGGGCAAGTTAGCATTTCTGATCACTTGCATACCCCTTACAAATGGAGTCCCCCCGTCCCTCAGTGAAATCTAGAAGCACTAGATCTATATCCAGCCATTCAACAGAGATCCTGCTACATGGCTGCACATCTGATTTTAGCATTTGACCAATTAGATGAGCCCTTCAATGACATATTATAGACTGGAAATTAAGCTGAAAAAAGGTAAAAAGCTAATTAAAAAGTTAATAAGCCTAGTTAACAATTATATTTAGGTTTATAAACTAAAAAATGTCAGTGCCAGTATCAGCATTAATGCCTCTAAGGTTATGTAGGACCAAACTAAATTCTTCTAGAAGCACTTTTGTTATTTTTCTTAATATATTTGAGCAAGTTGGTGTTTCTTCTTATTACACTGACATCCATTTTTGCCATCAACATATCCATCTTTTTTCAATGTTCCAAAGGTAATACTGTCCTGATTCCAATAACACTATTGGCTGCAAATGTGGATTTTCAAAGTATTTCACTGAGCTCCCTATAAGGAGTTAAAGCATTAAACCAGGTCAAACTGAAACTTTTCCACTCGAGGATTCTGGGTAGAGCAGATCGACCGGCTAACGGTGCGGAACGAGAACCAGCCGACCCAGCTGGACCACTTTCTGGTCGGGAGGAGTTGGACTGCTTGGTTAGATGTCTGCTGGCCAGTTTCAGCTCATCCATGTTTCTCTGTCCATTTTAAAAGCGCAGAGGTTAAAGCTTTATATTATCTTTTAGTTTCTAGTTCCTATTTACGCCGATGCAACAGAGTGACATCAGAATGTTTTCAGTTTTCTTCTTCTTATCCAACTCATCTGGAGATAAGTGGATAAGGTTTGCAACTAGGAATTTTTGTTTCTCTATGCCTGTGGAGTTAATGATGCGCTCAGCGATGAGAATGTTTGAATCAATTTTCAGCTGCTGGCAGAAAAACAAGAAGTTTCAAAATAACAATCCAGTCATTATCCACTATATTTGTATATTTCCATGTACATATTGTAAGGACTTATTTTTAAGTGTGTAGAAACGGGTTGCAGGTTATCTTTAAACCTGTGATATCAATGAAACACTTTTCTTTCGCTGTTAAAGATGCCACTCTGTATTTTAGGCTTTATTAGCCATTTTAGCGCATGCTTTACCTGTCTGAGGATTTATTAGCAGTTTGGTGCAAAGCTTAACCTTTAAGGATTTACTAGCTATTTAGTTTATGCTTCACCTTTTCTTTAAGGATTTTAAGCAATTTAGATTGAATCAACCCCCTTCGGTTGGTTAGACCTCAGATTACATTAGATACAGCAAATAATCTTGTTCTACACAATATAAAATAAGTGTTTATGAGTCTTATCAGACTAATAGGCAAAGGGATTTAGGTTAAATTTCGAGGCATTTAAGCTATTTTGGACTGGAAGTGAATTTGAAATAGTATAACTTGGGAGTTTTAGTTTTTGGGATGTGGTTATAGCAACCATAAATAGCAATTTTGGTCAAACAATAAGATTAACTTGGAAGGAATATCTGTCAATTTATTTGGACCAAAGTAATCAGATTGCTTTGCAGTTATGTTTGTTATCACTAGCTGAGGAGACATATTAGAGATATTAGCTTTTGATACATTTCTATATTACTAAACTCCAGGAATGCCAAAGGTTATGTTTTCCTCTGACATTAATGCTTTCACACGGTTAATCAATAATGGCTCTAAGTTTTATACTCATATATGTGCAGAATGACTGTTATATTCAGTCCTCACCCAGGGACGCCATATTATGTTTGATACTTTAGTATATTTATTGCCCTCCCCGGTAGGGGGGGTAAATATCTTATTTGATCAGATATTATTCGGACTGTTTAGAACAACAAATGAAAGAGTGAATCGAGCTCAAATAATGGTTAAACAGATAATTCTGCACATTCATGAAATAAATTTAGCAAAAATTCCATTAAAATGTGGGATTAACATAAATCATTCAGCTCCAAGTCAAACATATTTCCCTTAAAAACTCTTGACTAAAACTAGAGAAACTAAAGCGGGGCGTACACTGTGCGATTTTTTTCAATCGTTGCACGCAGCTACTGCTCACACTGTTCACTGAGTTCACAGCTCAGGATATATGTGTGATATATACCTGCTCACTCTACATCTAAAAACCAGGTGGGACTCAGCTCCACAGTGAGATGGCGCTACTCGGACTCGTCTATCTGGAAGCTAAACCAGTAGAAGGTGGGTTCCTGGGGGCCCCATAAAACTCTGTTTCCATGTATGATTAATACAACTATTCCTTATTTCTACACATTAATGATGTTTTTGATAAAAATC
>NW_015151836.1:109169-112843 GCF_000732505.1 Cyprinodon variegatus | reverse complement strand
TAGAGACAGCATGAAAAGTCAGCTGAGTACAAAACATAGAGAGGAAAACAAGAAGAAAAGGGACAAGAAGAGAGGGACACAACCTAGAACAGATAATGGATGTCTATTCTATTAACATTTCTCTATCTGAGAATGGGGCTGTTCTATGTGTTGGCTTCTCCATTCAGAGGGGCCCACATGCCTGTCTTTGCCTAGGGCCCCACATTTCCTAAATCCGCCCCTGAAAGAGAGACTACATGCAGTCCTGTCCTGTACAGAGAAGCAACATCCTTTAAAGAGAATAAGAGTTTCTTTAGGAACAACAAAATGATGGCAAACTCTCTGGGAGCCACAGGAACAGAATAGGAGGATAAAACCTTTAAATAAGAGTAAAGATGCTTAAAGAGTTTAGCTTAAAAATGATCTTATTATCAAACCAACTGGAAAAGTGTTAATTGGTCAGATTTATGGGGTCATTTTTTAATATCATAGTTAGATTGAAGTTAAAACTGAAGACCTGTTAGTTTAGAGAAGATATAATTAAGAATTTAAATCCATAGAGATATTTCCTGATCCAGTGAATGTTTAAGTTTAGACTGATTGGTTTTACTGGAACAGAAGGATAATCAGACTGGTTCAGTTCCAGCTAAATATGAGAAGCAAATATTTAGTTATGTAATTATTAACCAATTAGTTTAGAAGACACTTTACGCTCCGTCTGACGTGCGTCATGACGTCAGGAACGTCACTGTCATCTTTTCACCGGGAGAGGAGAAGGGCGTCCGGGGTGACTGGTCGAGGCAGAGCCGCTAGGACGCTTTCTGGAGGTCAGTACCCGGCTCAGGGTGGTCGGTGGGCGGCTGTGGGTGTGAGCAGAGGCGGCCTGCCGCGCTCTGACGGATGGAGCGGCTTTCAGTTGGAGCTGAATCGTTTCTAAGACCTCTGCTTGCTGTTAGCATGCCGGCCGCTAGCCTCGTGAGAGCTAACCGCGGTGTGAGCTGAACTCCGAGGTCACCTGGAAAAAGCGGCCTCACCTGTCCGACCTGCGGCCGCTCTGGATGGCCGCCACCTGGGGAAGATGCTGGCTTAGCTTTAGGCCTCTAATTACTTTAATTAGCTTTGGTTGCTCTGCGGAGCTAACCGGCTAATTACATAACCTGACCGGTTAGCCCTGAAGCTAACCAGCCTCCCGGCGGAGGGATACACCGCACTACTTTACAGCCGGAGCGGTTTCAGCTGTTTAAACATCCTGAGCGGAGGAGTTTCTCAGCATTAATCAAAACTTTCATGTTCTGGAACTCATGACTCCTGAAAGGACAAAGTTACTGACAGTTTAACCGGCCAATAGGCGGGCCTGCTGTCCCACCACTAGCCAATCAGGTGGCATGCTGGGCAGGCGGTGGGCGTGTCCATACAGGAGCGGAACCGAACAACAAGGTCAAAACACAGGAACTACACTGGGCGGAGGGTCTGACGGGTCAGCAGAACCAGCCTTAGCCGGGTCCTGTTACAGGGGAGCTCCCAGAACTTCCCAGAACCATAGCCTGTTTCCACACCGACCAGGACCAGACTCTGACTTCTACTGGACTCTGGCCCAGAGCCTGGCAGATCCAGAGCCTGGCAGGTCCAGACCCTGGCAGGTCCAGAGCCTGGCAGGTCCAGACCCTGGCAGATCCAGACCCTGGCAGGTCCAGACCCTGGCAGGTCCAGAATCTGGCATGTTCACAGCAGTTAAAGGGAAGCAGAGACCTGGACAGGACGTGTTCAGAACCAGAACTTTATGACCAGACCGTCCTCGGTTCTGATGGAGACCTGATGGAGCTGGATCAGAACCATCTCCTCAGCGGTGGACTGCTGCTCCGGTCAGGGTGAATCTGGTTTCCAGCCGTCAGAGCCTGAGCGTAACCGGAGCAACCGGGTCTTTGATCTGATTGGTTCTGAGACGACAAGGAGAGGAGCTGGAAAAGAAGCTGCTCCAGAACCTGCTCCTCCATGATGAAATGATCTGGTTCAGCTGGGGGGGGCGGAGCTTTAGTGCTTAGAGGAGTGCGCCGGGTCCTGAAGGTTCTGAGTTCAACTCCCACAGATTAAGATGAATAAAGTTCAGATTTATCCCCCTGACCCGTTCACCCACCACTGGAGAGTTCTGGTCCAGGCGTTCCACAGCCCCATTAGGTCCAGATCTAGATGGACCAGATGTGTTTGGTGGAAGATCTGGAGCCTCTAGAGTCGATGCGTCAGACTGTAAACGTTTCTGGCTTGGTTCTGTTAAGCATCCATATGGATGTTCTGGCCCGGTTCATCCAACAGAACCTTCTTTATAGCTTCAAACTGGACCCATAATGCATCCTGGTGCTGACCCAGATGATCTGGACCTACTCTGTCATCCTGACCCGTTTAACCCAGTAAAACCCAGCTGCTCATTGGTCCAGAACGTTTCCAAGACCCAGAACAGTCGGGTCGGTTCTGTGCTTAGTTCTTCCTGAACAGGCGGGTTTCCAGGTAGATTGGAAACCTGTTCCTGGGTCCGTTTAGATCTTGGCTTCCATGCTTCCTCTTGGTTCTGGGTCTGGCAGATGAGAGCAGAGGCGGTCGGGTCGGGCTGCTGCAGGGGGCGGAGTCAACTAGAGGCTGAGAACCAAAGTGGCAGGAATGAACCTGGGTTGTTTCTGGTTGGATGTTGATGTTCAGGTCCAGCAGAACTCCTCACCTGGTTCTAGAGAATCCTGCAGAACTTTGCTTTAAATATAAAAGCCTTATTTTTCTCCTGCTGCCGTCTGACTCTGTGTCTCTCTCCCACAGTGGACGTTTGATTCGCCGTTTTCCTGTCCAGGCCCGGGTGGAGTCCATTTTCCCTCGTTTCTCTGAGGACGTCCGGACCGTCGGACCCATCGCCGCCACGGTGCGCGTGTGACGCTTTAAGGACTGCTCATGCATCGCTTAAGGACTTGTGCGGCGCGACTGCGTCCGCTCACCGCCTCGCAGGCGGCTCAGACTGTCGGCCAACAGCGGCCAATCACAGTTGCCAATGGAGTCGGCACAAGGACGTTTCGGCCAATCAGGTGCTACTCGACACCTGTGGCCTCTGAACCGTTCCTGAATGGGACGAGCTCCAACTACGTGGAGGAGATGTACTACGCCTGGTTGGAGAACCCAAAGAGTGTCCACAAGGTGAGCAGCGTGGCGCCCCCTGCAGGCGGAGGGAGTCCAACAGATGAGCTCCTCAGACTGAGGTCCAGGAGCAGAGAATGAGTTTGGTTCTGAAGCTTTTAGTTCTGCTGGTTCTGAGAAACATGAGTCAACCAGGAGGCCTGGTGCTCCTGACCTGTTCTGGTACCGGAACTGGTCTGGTACCTGTTCTGGGTCAACTCCACCCTGAACATCAGAGCCAGGGATCTGTGGGTGCGGGTTTGAGGAGGTGACCCGTTGGTTCTGTCGTGTCTGCTAACTGAACTGTGAACAAACGGACATGTTCTGCTCAGTCCTTTGGTTCAGAACCTGAACGCGACCCGGCTGCAGGCCATCAGAGCTGATGGTGTTTCAGGGGTCTGGGTGGTAAAGGAGACAGATGCTAAAATTAGCTGCATGTTTGTCTCTGCTGAGGCCACAGGCCCGCCACACCAGAACTGGTCAGGATCAGATTCCAACACATTCATTCTGGGCAGAACATTGATCCATAACGGCACCACACAGAG
>NW_015151836.1:107520-109072 GCF_000732505.1 Cyprinodon variegatus | reverse complement strand
GATTTGAGCGATATTTGATATATTTCTGATTTACATAAAGGATCAATAGCAAATATCCCTCAACTTTCAACAGCTGAACTGGGTCGACCAGAATCTGCTTTGAACTGGTGTTTAAACTGAATTCAGAGGAGGAGCGACCCAATCCCAGTAGGTACTGAACCGAGCCCCTCTGACCCAAACATCCATCACAGGAAAAGGAAAATAGAATCAGTATTAGAAAAGCCTCCATCCTAGAACTGAATCAGAACCACTTCAGCCTAAACTGGTTTGTTTGATGTTGCTAGAAGTGTCCTGCCAGTCCTTCATCTCTGACCTCTCCTCTTCCTCTTCCTTCCAGTCGTGGGACGTGTTTTTCCGTAACGCCAACGCCGGTGCTCCTCCCGGCGCCGCCTATCAGTCTCCTCTGGGTCTGGCTGCGGCATCGGGCCTGGCAGCCCCACAGCTGTCCTCGCTGGTTGGAGCCCAGCCCAACGTGGAGAAGCTGGTGGAGGATCATCTGGCCGTCCAGTCCCTCATCAGAGCTTATCAGGTAGAAGATCACACCCCTCAGGGTCCTGGTCCAACCGAACAGGTTCCTGTCGGCTTCACTCGGGTCCAAACACCAGAACATAACTTCTCTAACCGCCAATGAACGAGGGCGATAGGGTACCGTGAAGTTCTGAGAACCAGAACCACAGGCTTGATTTCATGATCCATTGATAAACAGACCTGAACCAGATGAACTGGTTTGAGGAACTTAAAAACTCTGACCTTTGAACCTGAACTGATTTGGTTCCTATCAGCCTCGGCTGGACTTTGAGCTGGTTCTGCTGAGGAGGGAACCCAAGGAACTCTGCCTGTGGTTCTGGGACTCAGTAGAACAAAGAGCTATTCTGAAAAGATCAGCAGAGATGAAGATCTGCAGTGTTCATCAATATCTGAAGTTCCCCAATGATCCAGGAACAGAGAACCTGGTTATTAAACTAAAGACCGAAGGGTTTCTCTGAAGGTTCATCAACCAGGATCTGCTTCTGCAGAACTCAGATGGTTTCTTTTAAATCCAGAACCTCGCAGAGCAGATTCTGAAGAACAAACCTTAAATCAACTAAATGCACAGAAATAGCTTTGAAGCTCTGAGAATGTTGGTTATTAAAAGTCTGAACTTCTGTAATTTAACAGTTGAAACTGAACCTAACCTGAACAGTCTGATCTCTGATGTCTTCTGTGGTTCTGAATGTCCTCACAGGTCCTGGAGTGGCTGTAAAACACACAAAGTTTGGGCTTCATTTAGTCAGACTTACCTCAGACTTTATCATGACACTAAAGGAAACTTCTGGTCTGTTCAAAACTCGTCCTTAAAGTACGAAAGATAAGGGCCAGGCTAGAGATTTTTGTATTTATTTCGAAAATTAAAAAGAATAAAGTCATAACATTTTCAGAATAAATTCATAAAATTTCGAGAGTAAAGTCGTAGCGCTAGGAGAGTAAAGTCGTAGCGCTAGGAGAGTAAAGTCGTAGCGCTAGGAGAGTAAAGTCGGAGGGGGTGGGGGGGGAAAAAAGGAAGGGGGGGGGG
>NW_015151836.1:94507-106266 GCF_000732505.1 Cyprinodon variegatus | reverse complement strand
GCTAGGAGAGTAAAGTCGTAGCGCTAGGAGAGTAAAGTCGTAGCGCTAGGAGAGTAAAGTCGTAACGCTACATGTAATAGAAAAATGAAAGAGTCAAAATCTCAAAAACATATCTGGAGTTAGGTCAGAACTCCAAACTGGGACCAGCAGCAGCTCCTTGTTCTGGACAGCTGACCTGCTGTAGGAAGATACTGGTCCCAGTATCAGCTCTCTGAGCTGCGATGGTTCCTCTGGTCCAATTGTCAAAGGTCCATCATGTAAAATGAGTGGACAGCAGATTGGAATAAATGTGACGCTCCTTTAGGTTCCTCAGGTCTTCCTCCTGCAGCGGGTCAGGTCCTCTAACTGTGTGTGGTTGTTCCGGGTGTGTTCAGGTGATGGGCCATCACAGCGCCCACCTGGATCCTCTGGGAATCAGCTGTGTGAACTTTGATGACGCTCCGGTCAATGCCGGCTTCCAGGACGTCGGTGAGAGCGCCGCGGCTGCAGCAGCACTCAGACTCTGGTGTTAATGTTGCTTTTCCCTCTCACCCACCCATCCCCCTCCTCTCTCCTTCCACCTTTAACCCATTAACGCTCTTCATCACCCCCACTCCCTGTCCTGCTCCTCTTCCTCCTGTCCTGTCCCGGGTGGGTTCTGTGCTGTTGTCCCCCCCTGTAGATCCGGGGGCACCATGTGGCCCAGTTGGACCCCCTCGGCATCATGGACGCTGATCTGGACTCGTGCGTCCCCACTGACATTATCACATCCTCCGACAAGCTGGGTGAGGACCCCCCCCCCCCAAAATATGAGGAAGTCTCAGTGTTTTCAGGTTCCCCCCTCCCTGTGTGAAACCTCTGGAACCTTCTGGAACAGGTAGCAGTTAGCAGGAACTTCTCCATCCTCTGGAGCTGGAATCGTTACTCTACGCTCTTTTCCCGTTTAGCGGATCAGAACCAGTCATGTTTGGTCTCACTGGTTCAGCCTGAAACCAGCCAGGGTCCCACTGGGACGTCTGCTGCCCTCTAGTGGTGGATTTCAGACAGTTAGTTCTTCAGTTGCTTCCTGCGTGTTGGTGTTAGAAGATCTGCAGGAAGTTCCCAGTTTTTAGACTCGGCTGGCCAGTTGGATCCACCTTCACCACCAGAACCGCCTTGATTCTTTGAATCGATCCATTAAGATGCCAGAGAAGTTTGGGTTCATCTTGCAGATGGTTCTGATGACGAGAGACAGAGCGGTTCTGTTGGACTGAGTTTCACTGTCTGACCTGTGTGAAGATGGGTCCACTGGGTCGGCATTGATGCTCAGGCTTTGGATGGTTCTGGAAGGTCCAAAGTGAGGCAGCATAACATCCCCCACAGCATGGCTGCTGGGATGGAGCAGGATGGACCCAAACTGGGATCCATCCATCTTGATTCTGGCTTTAATCTGATCCGGTACACCAACAGAACCGGTTCTGTTTAAAGCCTCTGAGGATCACGAAGCAGAAGCTCCTGTCCCCAACAGAGGAGAGAAGCAGCTGGGTTAGAACCCAACCGGAGGGTAAACTGGTTCTGTTGGGAGTCGTCTCCTGGCAGGAGGACCTCCAAACGGCCTCAGCAGTGAGATGCCTGCTGATATCAGCGAAACGCTGCTGGACTCTGACCCTCCTGTTGGTTTGGGCCAGAACCAGGAGCTTGGTTCTAGTTTATTCAATCTAGAAGTATGACCATAGATGCTGGTGTTTCCTGGGTCGGTGGGCCCGTTTCTCTCGATTGGTGGGCTGTATGTGCTGGTTCTGACCCGTTCATGTCTGCTGTCTGGTTCCACTGCTGTGGTTCTGGTGTCATATGGGTTTAGAAGAAGGACGGTCTGTTAGCTGATGGTCGTGTTCTGAACCGAACATCTGTCCTGGTTGGTCCAGAGAAAACCGAACCTCATGCCCTCCTGGTGAAGCAATCGGGCCAACAGGTCGATGGGTCAGAACAATGGGTTCTGACCCGGATGTTACATCGTTGCTTTGGCTCCAGAACTTATTCTGTTTCTGTTGTGAAATGAGTGAAGATGAACGGATCTGGAGATGAGCATCACAGACGCCAAAGATTTAAACCCAGAATAAACCCCTCAGACCTCCGGAGGTCTTCCTCATTCATCTTCACCCTGACGGACCAACAGGTACAGAATATTCACGCTCCTGGAGGATTAGGTCATTGTTCACGTCGTAAACCCGTTCTAGATAATTAAGTCATAAAGTTGCTGGACCGTAGTCAGGACTGTTTCTTTTAATCTTTAAAGAGTTGTCTCCCGGTCAGCACCGATCTTCAAAAACAGACTGAACCAAGACAGAAATCTGGTTTTATGTCAAAGTAACTAGAAACGGCTCAGACTTTACACGCCATGAACAAATCTGTGGCGTTCTGGTCGGGAATGAAGTCCGGATCAGCTGTTCTTTTCATGAATTATCATTGTGTGTATGTGGAATGTGGGCGGGGTCAGCTGCAGAGTCCTGCGTTGACCCGTGACTGAAGGGTCCCTGGTTCTGTGGCGGCGTAGAAAGGTGACAGTCTGGTTCCGGTTCATTTGGCGACTGAATCATAGCGAGTCCGCTGCTCCAGGAATTAGTCCAGTCCTTCCTGTGTGGTTCTGTTGGACCTGCTAACCCAGGCATGGTCTCACCCTCCTCTCTACACTGCGGGCCACAGCCAGAACCTGTTCTAACCCCACCCAGAGCGGCGGCGTAGATGAAGCGCCCTCTGCTGGCCTTAGCAGTAGGTGGTGTGTAGGTCGGTGATGCGGAGGTTGATTAATGCTGTCTGGGTGTGTCTCCCCCTGCTGGCTGCCCTGCAGACCTGTTCCAGGAGCGTCTGAACCGGCTGACGGTCGGAGGTACGAAAAGCTCCGCTGCTGCTGCCTCTGTAGCTTCTACTGCTCAGGTTCTGGACCAAAGCCCGTCCTGACCCGGTCCGTCAGACTGCAGCTCTGCCCGGTCCAACACTCCGCTGTTCAATGTTTCTGTTTCCTAGAGAATGATCTAGAACCGGGTTTCATTTGGGTTCATAAAGACTGAAAATGGTTCTGGTCTCTTTTAAACGGGATGGTTTCAAACTTTTCACCACAGAACCATCCAGAACCTCTTCCCAGACCCGGTACAGGTCCTGGTTCTGCTCATCCAGGGATGCTGTTTAGCACAGCAGCAGACAGGACGGTTCTGATCCATGACCCGGTAGAACCTGTGGGTTTTCCCCCTGATGGAAACGTGGGACTGCAGATGGAGGTTCGGACCGGGCCAGCTGTAGGTCCATGTTCTGTTGGTAGCTTCTAGCTGCTGGTAGCGCCCTGCTCTGTAGACCTTTGTTCATAACCCAAACCCAGTCCATCAGAACCGGCTTCTATCTGGGTCTCCTGCAGGTAGCCTGTCAGGGTTCGGCAGTAACTGGACCTTTTCTCCTCTCTGTTCTAGCGAACCCGCTTGTTCTAGAAGATTCTGACCCAGATTGTTTAGTTTTTTAATCAGAACATAAGATAAATGAGACCGGTTCCTGGATCCAGTCCAATCATTTTTTAATCTAACTTCCGGTTGGTTCCGTCACGGATCCGACTGAAACCCAGGAGTGGAGCTCAGAACGGTTCCCCTACAGTCAGACGCCTCCTCAGGGCCCGGTTCTTAGATCAGCCTGAGTCCAACTCACCAGAACCCAGGGCTGAATCATCACTGTTAAAGTTCTACAGAGTTCTGATCCAATTTTGGTGCGTAGAAGCAGAGATGGGTCTGCTGGACTCTGGTCCTCCAGGACTGGAGTCACCGTCCTGTGGGTGGAAAATGGATCCGGTTTGGGTCCGTTTCTATGGAAACGGACGCAGAATGTCCCCCGTGGAGACGATCCGCGGCGCTGGGCAGAACCAGAACCCCTCTGAGCATCTGCTGATGCGCTGATGGAGAAGCTCCAGACGCGTAGAACAAGCGGGGAGAACGTTCTGGACTTAGACAGCTGCTCGGTTCCTGATCTCCTGGGCTCAGATGATCGTCGTCGGGTTCGGCTGTCCAGCAGTTTGTCGTCCAGCTTCCTGTTTGCAGGCTGTAGAGCCTCCTGATTGGCTGAGGCTGCTGTGCTGGCTCTCTGATTGGCTGCAGCAGCTCTGGTTTCTTTCTGAATGAGAAGCTTGTTTGATGATGAGCTGAACCCACCCAGAACCGGCCCGGTCCACTTGCCTCCATCCGTCTCCAGCATGGTAACGTCTCATCCAGCCATAGTAACGCCTTCATGCCATCACCTTGCTCAAGCAGCGTGTCGTTTTGTTTTTGTCTCAACCAGATGTGGACCCGTCCTCTGAGACCAGAGCTGGAAAACATCCCAGGCTAATCTGACTCGCCAATCCCCGTTCCCATGGAAACCACTGGGACAAATTAGCCGCAGCGCGTTGATCTTATTAGCTCCAGTTTTCCTCAGCTCTGGTCTCAGCTGGCTGCTGATGCTGTTTTCCAAATGTCCACAGTAGATCCAGAGATGTTCCTAAAGATCAGCTGAGGGACATGGAAGCTCCTGGCTGCTGATTCAGGAACATCTCACTGACTTTACTGGTCCACCTCAGGAGAAGCGATGAAAGCTGCAGACCGAGTCACTGCAGGTCCACTGATGGTCCTCCTGGCTCTGGTCCTCAGGGGACCCTGGTCTCCTGAACATCTGAGTTTGCTGCTCCAAGTTGGTGATGTTTGAGAAACATTCTGGAGGTTCTGATGAAGAGAACCAGTCCAACCTTCATCAGGCTAAGGAAGTTCTCACCATCAGAGGATTTAATGAGTCAGACGTTCCAGACAACTGTCAATCACCCAGAACCTTTTGACTGAGGTCCAAAACCCAGCAGAGAACCGATGATTATATAAACCAGCCGGTTCTGGTTGAAGGAAACATCATCCATCGGTTCATTCCACCTCTACTGCTTCACCAATCACTGAAGGTGAGCCATGAATAGTTCGCCCTCTGCTGGTCAGAGGACGAAGTGTCACCAAACATGCAGATGTTGAAGGTCTCTGCAGACTGTAGGAGTTCTGGAGACACCCAGCTGAACCAGCATTGGTTGGTGGAGCATGGTGGTGGAGGTGTTATGCTGTGGGCCTGGCTGATAATGGAGCAGCTTGTAAAGCAGGACTCTGAACTGGATGTTTCCAGATGATCTGCCTCCTGCTGAGGCGGCATCTCTCTCTGTTAAAACACGGAGCTGGTTTTTATCCAGCTCAGCATGTTTTTCATCTCCTGAAGGAGAACCTTGATCTTCCAGAACAAGCAGCAGCTGCAGAGGCTCTGCTCCAACTCAGAAGATCCTGGGCGTTTGCTCTGGCCTCTGAGTAATGGGCTTCATGCAGGGATGAGCTGCTGGCTTCAGAACCTGTGGAGAAAAACCATCAGAGGTCACGATGGAGCAAAGATGTTAAAACCTGAAGGTCACATAAGATCGGAGGTTCTCGATCCGATCAGAGAGCCTCTCTTTGTTCCTCTCCTGATGGTGGGCTGTGTGTGAAGACCTGCTTCCTGTGAGCAGCTGGTTGGCTCTAACCTCCTGTTTTAACTCTTCCTCTGTTCGTCTGTCTTGGTCTGATCTTCGTCTCTAACATCTCCATCTTCAACCTTCTGTTTCATGCAATCTTCCTCACTTCCCTCATCTTGTGTCTTTTCATCTTCCTCCTTGCTTCCTGTCCCTCTCCCTCCTTTGCATCATGGGACATGTAGGGTTCTACGGTCTGGACGAGTCGGACCTGGACAAGGTGTTCCGGCTGCCCACCACCACTTTCATCGGTGGCTCAGAGTCGGCGCTGCCGCTGAAGGAGATCATCCGCCGCCTGGAGGTAAAGAGCAGGTGGTGCTGGGGGGTGGGGGGTTTGGGCAGTTCGGTTGGTGTCAGAGGAGCAGGTGAAACTCGTGGGATGAGGAACTCTTCCTGCTGCTGCTGACCCGGGCGTGCGTTTGTCCCCAGATGGCGTACTGTCAGCACATCGGCGTGGAGTTCATGTTCATCAACGACCTGGAGCAGTGTCAGTGGATCCGACAGAAGTTTGAGACCCCAGGAGTGATGCAGTTTACCCTGGAGGAGAAGAGAACGCTGCTGGCTCGGATGGTCCGCTCCACCAGGTAAGCCCCACCTTCAGTCCGTTAGAGGAGAAGCAGGGTGGAGCTGTGGCTCATCTGATCGTCTGTGTGGTCAGGTTTGAGGAGTTCCTTCAGAAGAAGTGGTCTGCAGAGAAACGGTTTGGACTGGAGGGATGCGAGTCTCTGATCCCAGCTCTCAAGACCATCATAGATAAATCCTCGGAGAACGGAGTGGAGAACGTCATCATGGGCATGCCTCACAGGTAAAAGCTTCAGGGAGAAGATGATGGAGACATCAGGGTTTAAGTGTTTCCAACGGGACCTTCTTGAACCAGAGAAGGTTTCTAAGGTTTAACTACAGCTACCTTAGAAACCTGTGGTGTGTCTCACTTTAATCATGTCTAGAATGGCGTTGGAAATCAGAGCCAATACTTCCTTTAAAAAATTTGTTGGGATTTAATCCAACATAGAAGTTAAAGGTTAAAATCAAGATAATCAAACAAAAACTAGGATTCTTATTCTAATGATGACGTGTTCTTTAGCATCCCTTAAAGCACAGAATCTTCCCCTTACATTAAATGTTTTCAGCACCACCCTCTCATGGTCATCCAGGTTATTTAGAATCAATGAATATGCAATAATATGCAAAAGATGGTTTAAAGGTTCTGTGTTCTGCCATATTTGATAAAAAGGATGTTTTTTTCCCATTTGTGCAGGAAAATTCTTCCCAGATTAGGCAGATGGCCTCATTCAGCCCTCTTCTAAATTAGATTTTTTTGGATTTCCATGCCGATATCCTTCTCAAGGCCGCTCCTCCATAACCCAAAACCATGACAAGCATTCAGAGTTTGTAAAGATAGCCTAGGAGACACTTGACTGTTACGAAAATGTTTATAAAGTGAATTTTGCATAATATGTGGCCTTTAAAAGTTGTTAAAAACTTGATCTGATAATTATCTACTACAATGAAAACTGCTTGAGGTCTTGGGTGAATTAAACTAAAAAGTTCTTAAAAATGGCAAAACAAGACAGGATTATGCAGACCTGTTATTTCTTCATGACTGAGGCTAAAAACAGGTCCAGAGAAGGAAGATAAGAGTGAGTAGGTCTGTAAACGTTTTAAGGCTGAAATAATTCAACCCAGTGGTTATAGAATGGTTAAAATCTTCTCTTCCTACCATCTTTTTCTCAAGTGATTTTATTTTCATCTCTCCACTTTCAGGGGTCGGCTGAATGTTCTGGCGAATGTGATCCGTAAAGAATTGGAGCAGATCTTCTGCCAGTTTGACTCAAGGCTGGAAGCTGCTGATGAGGTACTTAAATGGTTGCAGTACACAGCGGGGGTCAAAATACTAAGTTTGGTTGTTTCTCTCCTCAGGAGGAGATGCTTCTGCAGTTTCTATCTATGCTCATTAGAACACACACTTGTCACTGCTAAAAATGGAGCTGATTGTAAACAATGAAGCGTTGGTTCTCCTCCTCAGGGCTCTGGAGATGTGAAGTACCATCTGGGGATGTATCATCGTCGGATCAACAGAGTGACGGACCGGAACATCACCCTGTCTCTGGTGGCTAACCCGTCTCACCTGGAGGCCGTTGACCCTGTGGTTCAGGGAAAAACCAAAGCCGAGCAGTTTTACTGCGGAGACACCGATGGAAACAGGGTAAGTCTGAGAAGAAACGTTCTTCAGGAAGTACCTGCATCCCTGACCATAATGAGACACTCAATCCGACCCGAAATAAAACAGCTTATCAGTCAGAACCTCGGTCCTCATGTTCGGTGTGCAGGTGATGTCCATTCTGCTGCACGGAGACGCAGCCTTCGCAGGTCAGGGCATCGTCTACGAGACCTTCCACCTGTCTGACCTGCCGTCCTACACCACCCACGGCACCGTCCATGTGGTGGTCAACAACCAGGTACCCTGTGGAGTCACTGCTGGGCTGGAGGTTAACTTCTCAGAGGCTAACCGTCCCAATTCTGGGTGCAGATTGGTTTCACCACCGACCCCCGCATGGCCCGCTCGTCTCCGTACCCGACTGACGTTGCTCGGGTCGTCAACGCCCCCATCTTCCACGTCAACGCAGACGACCCTGAAGCAGTCATCTACGTCTGCAAGGTGGCTGCAGAGTGGAGGGCCACCTTCCACAAAGACGTGGTGGTCGATCTGGTGAGTGTTTATTCTGCTTCCTGTAAGGGACCCGCTGCTGCCCCCCTGTCCTAACCTGTCCCCCTGTCCCCAGGTGTGTTACCGTCGAATGGGTCACAACGAGATGGACGAGCCGATGTTCACTCAGCCGTTGATGTACAAACAGATCAAGAAGCAGAAGCCGGTTCTGCAGAAATACGCAGAGAAGCTGATCGCAGAAGGAGCCGTGAGCCGACAGGAGTATGAGGTAAAAGATGGAGCCCGGAACCCTGAACAAGAGGATCAGTGCTTTGTTTGCTTATGCAGAACAAATGATCCGTCTTCAGGTCCAGTCAGTAAAACATCAGAACCTTTGATGTGTGCAGGAGGAGATCGCCAAGTACGATAAGATCTGTGAGGAGGCGTACGCTCGCTCTAAGGATGAGAAGATCCTGCACATCAAGCACTGGCTGGACTCGCCATGGCCCGGTGAGCAGGTTCCCGATAGCGGAACCAGAACTTTGCTTCTACAGTCTGTCCTTCTGCTGCTGACCTGAAGATTGTCCTCAGGTTTCTTCACTTTGGACGGACAGCCCAAGTCCATGAGCTGCCCGTCCACCGGCATCTCTGAGGAGGACCTGAACCAGATCGGCCAGGTGGCGTCCTCCGTCCCCGTAGAGGACTTCACCATCCACGGAGGTCCGACCCGCATAGATGGATTAAACGGCTTTGCTGAACGGAACCAGCGATAAACTGACTCTGTTATCGTTGGATCAGGTCTTAGTCGTATCCTGAAGAGCCGAGGGGAGATGGTCCGGAACCGGACCGTGGACTGGGCCCTGGCGGAGTACATGGCTCTGGGGTCTCTGCTGAAGGAGGGGATCCACGTCCGTCTGTCGGGTCAGGATGTGGAGCGAGGAACCTTCAGGTGAGCAAAAGTTCTAGATGAAGCCTGATCTGGACACTTCCACAAGGTCCATTTCACCTGGCAGTCCCAGGTTCTGGTCCTGTCTGAGCTCTCTGGCGCCACCTGCCTGGTTCTGGCTGGGTCCAGAATGTTTTCTGAGCTTCTTGTCTCCTCTCAGCCACCGTCATCACGTCCTCCACGACCAGAACGTGGACAAGAGAACCTGCATCCCCATGAACCATCTGGCTCCGGACCAGGCGCCGTACACCGTCTGCAACAGCTCGCTGTCCGAGTACGGAGTTCTGGGTCAGTTCTGTTCCTCTGAGGTTCTGTTGGGCTCAGCCAGGTTCTGAGCCGGTTCTGCTTCTCTGCAGGCTTTGAGCTGGGCTTTGCCATGGCGAGCCCGAACGCTCTGATTCTGTGGGAGGCCCAGTTTGGAGACTTCCACAACACGGCGCAGTGCATCATCGACCAGTTCATCTGCCCGGGTCAGGCCAAGTGGGTCAGACAGAACGGCATCGTCCTGCTGCTGCCGCACGGCATGGAGGGCATGGTGAGGCTGCCGCACACCCGTACAGAACCGGGCCTGGACTCCGTGTCCTGATGCTCTGTTTATGCCCACAGGGTCCAGAACATTCTTCGGCTCGACCTGAGAGGTTCCTCCAAATGTGCAACGATGACCCGGACGTGATGCCCGTAAGGCCCTGTGTGAAGCAGAACCAGTCTGCCAGACCGGGTCTCTGTTCTAACTGGTTCTGCCTGGTTCTGTCCCTCAGAAACTAGGGGAGGACTTTGCGGTCCGGCAGCTCTACGACTGTAACTGGATCGTGGTGAACTGCTCCAGTCCAGGAAACTACTTCCACGTTCTGAGGAGACAGATCCTGCTGCCCTTCAGGAAGCCGGTACCCTCCAGAACCTCCACTTCCGCTGCGTTACGGGCTTTTATTTTGAAAGGCGGTGATTTATTGAGCTTCCTCTCTGTTCTTCAGCTCATCGTCTTCACTCCCAAGTCTCTGCTGCGTCACCCTGACGCCCGGTCCAGTTTCGACGGGATGCTGCCCGGTAACGCCGCCGCTGCCGCACGTGTTTGTGATGGTTGAGGTGTTTTCCCAGACTGACCTTCGGCGCTCCTCCTCTTCCTCCCTGTGTGCAGGAAGCCACTTCCAGAGGGTGATCCCAGAGGACGGGCTGGCGGCGGAGCGGCCGGAGGCGGTGAGGAGGCTGATCTTCTGCACAGGAAAGGTTTACTACGAGTTGACCAAAGAGAGGAAGAAGAGGGGCCTGGATGAGACGGTGGCCATCAGCCGCATGGAGCAGGTACCAGAACCCACCCAGGGACAGACACTCGGCACCAGAGCAGGTCTTTAGCCCCGCCTCCTCTCTCTCTCTCTCTCCTGCAGCTCTCCCCGTTCCCGTTCGACCAGGTGAAGGCGGAGTTTGAGCGTTTCCACAACGCCGACCTGGTGTGGTGTCAGGAGGAGCACAAGAACCAGGGTTACTACGACTACGTGAAGCCTCGCATCCGGACCACCATCAACAAGGCCAAGAACGTCGGGTAACGAGCAGCCCCGCCCCCCTCCAGGTACGGCCCGACCGCGCCCCGCATCCTCTAACTCCGCCCTCTTTTTGTCTCAGGTACGCCGGCAGAGACCCGGCTGCAGCTCCGGCCACAGGAAACAAGAACACCCACCTGATGGAGCTGCGGCGCTTCCTGGACACGGCCTTCGACATGGACGCGTTCAAAGACCAGCAGTAGAGCGGCCCCGGGGCCCACTCTGACCCACCCCCCTCCACCCGGTTCCACAGATTAAACTTCCTGTTTCTGACACTACAGCAGCTTTCACTGAGGGCTGAGTTTAACCCGACGGTCCGATAGAGCGGACCCTAAACTCGCGCTGACGACGCTTTGATCGCAGTTTCCTCCTAAATCCACCGAACGTTGGAGTCCGACTCCGTCACATGAAACAGGGATGTTTGATGGGACGGACCCGGCCTCCACACACACACACACACACACACTCCAGCTGCTGGAACAGACCCAGATTGTGGTCAGAGTGGCGCCTCCCGTCTTCCCTCCTCTCTACTCCACATGTTCAGTCATAGGATCAGAGCTTTCTTCTTCTGCAGGAATCATTTTTCTTTTAGCGTTTGAAGCAGCAGAGCTCAAAGGGACGTAGGCTGACCTTCACTGCAGGTCTTCTTCTCATTAAGGAAAAGTTGTAATTAGTTGCCATGGTAACGCTTCTCTCTGAGATTTTATGGTTTTATTCTGTGGGTACGTTTGGGATGAACCAACCACACGCACTGCTGATAAATCATTTAACCCCCCCTCCCCCTCATCGCCGGCGGGCGCTCATCTCGTGCCAAAAAGCTCCGCAGCAGAAGGTCACCTCCCTCTGGAGTTTCTGCGGCGCAGCTGAACTGTCGGCAGGAAATGGATGAAGCGTCGGCTGCAGTTCTGAGCTTCTGAGAGAAAAAAAAATCATTTATTTATTTTCATATTAGGGGATTGAAGTCTGCTGCGTTATTATGCTTCATTCAATAAAGAGTTCTGTACTGAAGAACCCGGCCTGGTTCCTGTCTCTGCATCCTATACATGTGGTTAATAATACAATTGAACTTTACTGATCTCACACTCGAGAATATTACCTCTGCATTTAGCAGCCCTGTATTATTTTTAATAA
>NW_015151836.1:92520-93532 GCF_000732505.1 Cyprinodon variegatus | reverse complement strand
TTCTGACTGTATATCCCTGTAATTATTACACACTGTAGCTTTAATACCAAATCAGAAAGGAACTCTGAAAACTCATCTAAAAATTCAGAGTAAGGACCTGGTGGACGATACAAAGTTACTCTCCAGTGCCACCTGTTGAAATATCGTGGGAACTTTCGCTTTGGGGTCACTGTTCACTGCTTATAGAGTCGCTACGAGGAGGAGAGACACAGCAGCACTCAGTGAATATGAACCAGCAGCTACTTTGATGTTTCAGTAAACGTTAGGAGACTGGTGGTTAAAAAAATTTAGAGATGCCACCGAAAAATCTATTCCTTACATACGGAGCTTTTTCAGCTAAAAATGGAAACCGATTGTACATTTATATTAGTTAAAAAAGCTGGGCTTCTCAGGACCATTACTCAGTTACAAATTAAAATGAACACAGATCTGTTGATTTGAGAATCAGAGCTTCTAGAGATCCGGAAAATGATTTTCTTTTGCATCTTTAGATCAGTAGACTGGTTCATAAATCTGTTTTTAAGCAGAGCAGAGACACAATTAGGGAGAGCTGCTGATTTAAAGGAGAAATAGATTTACTGGGATATGAAACATTCAATAAAATATATATCCAAGTTTACAAGAAAAGATATACGCTATGCTATAATAAAATTCAACATATCTTTTTGTCTTTTGTTTAGTAGGACTCAGAAATAGCAGCAACCCAGAGACTCACAGGACACAGCCTTAAAATTAAAATATAAGAAACCGACAAGAATTAATGCACAAATAATATAATTCAGTGTATAAATTATTTTTGAAATATAAGGTTCAATAGTAAGACTTTGGCTGTCAGTGACATATGGGACAAATTTCTAAATTAGATTTAGCTGCTTGTGAAGGAGGATGATCGCTGATGCAGCTTAAAGGGAAGCCATGGATGGATGGATGATGGATGGATGGATGGATGGATGGATGATGGATGGATGGATGGATGGAAGTGAAGTGTCCATTCTAGGGATGCAGGATCAAT
>NW_015151836.1:89460-91277 GCF_000732505.1 Cyprinodon variegatus | reverse complement strand
TACATTAATGTTTTAAACCCTTTATAAATAAAGCACTGAAGGCAGGCATCTGTCTAGAACTATAAATTCCAGAGTACTGTGGTTCTCTTGTGTTCTCAATAATAGATGTTTGAGCTCATCTTTACTTTGCAAAGTAAAGAGAACAAAACAATCACAACAGGTTGATGTTCTGTCCTGTTCTGATCTGGACAGAGTTTGTCTCACATGAGGGGAAATAATTACAGATACTTTGGTTAAACAGTGAAATGTTGTGAATGATCCTTCAGAAAGAATCTTACCTGTTGTGGGAAAAGTGTTTCTTGTCCCAAACAACTCTTCTCAATCAGACACCTTGCAGCCTTGCAGCACTGAGGCCTGAATGAATCTCAGCACTCAGAAAACAATTTATGCAAAAGAGAATTAATAGGAGATTGCTTATTTTCCCAACACACCAATAGCCTATTTAATGTAAAGTTGTTTCAAGATTTGTAAAAGTGTTTCAGATTTTGTATTGTTGGTTTGCATTTCCTGGCCTCCGTATATTTGCCTCCAGAGAGTCTGATAGGCGGATCCGCTCCTGCAGGCAGTTAAGGTTTAGTTCATGACAGTTTACTGGCATTTACTGTGGTGAAAGCGTCTCTCAATTTACTTTGTCATCTAATAAGAGAAGGCGCCAATAAAAGACTCTAAAACTGAAGCTTGAGTTCAGATTGAAATAAAAAGAATGGAGAAAGCTTCAGCTCTCTATGCATGTCAGACCAATTTATTTATAAAACCCCATTCATACAGAGAGCGATCAAAGGTGCTTCACAGATAACAAAGATAAAACAAAACTTAATAGATTAGACACTTCAAGGAATTGCTAAATTAAATCCATAAAAGCCTTTTTTAAATTTTGATCACGGCTATCAATCATTAAAACTTAATCAGCTAATTTGAGCAAGAACTTTATATTTTCTGTCCATATTTAGAAGAACCAGTTTCTACATATTTACAGTTTAAGGTTTTTGTTGTGAGAAAATAAATATTTCCTCATTTTATTTATTTCCAGCCAAGTCAGCCATAAATAAGCAGGTTCTTTATGATCTTAGAGGTCGACATGCTTCATTGTTCATCTGTAACTCTAAAGGCAGAATAATATGAAAATGATATATAATCATCATACGAATTTAGACTTTTATTTTACAGAACTTTTCATTTAATCTTTATCTAATGTAAAACAGCTCTTGGTCTGTCACACAATGATACAATAAAATACGTCTACCTGTAGGTTGCAATGGACAAAATGTAAAAGATTTTATATTAAGGAGAATTCCAACCTTAAAAACATGCAGACACACAGAAACACTTAAATTACAAAAGCTTTAATAATACAATAATTTAAGTGTTTGGCGCTCAGACCTCGGCAGGAAACATTAGCGCTGAAATTTACCCAGGTCCGCCTGGGGCGCCGTTTTGACTTTGCTGTTAGATGTGTGGGCAACCAGCCTGCATGCTAGGCCTCCTGAATGCAGCATATGTCCAGGGAATCCCTGCAGTGAGGAGGATGAAGGTGCAGAAGGGAATGGAGGAGCGCTGAATGCAGGAGCTTGGTTGGGTTGCAGGCTGAGGGGTGGATTTACATCTGGACTCTGAGTGCTGATTGGCCGGCTCTGAGGACTAGGGTTAGGGTTAGAGCCCCTGATTGGATGTGGATAAATGATTGAGTTTATTCCGGTGAATTGCTGTCTAGGTGTCATGAATCCATTTGCACAACATTTAAGTTTTGTACTCATTAAAACTGAGTTACATTTAATTGACATTTATCAAGAGGTCAACAGCTAAACTAATAGAACTGG
>NW_015151836.1:85463-88501 GCF_000732505.1 Cyprinodon variegatus | reverse complement strand
AGGTATGAAAATATTTCCCTAAATATACACAAAGATATTGCCCATAAAGTACATGCCCATATTGTTTTTATCACTGCTGCTTACTTAATTAAAAAAGTCTAGAGAGCTGTACTCAACGACATTTCTTTTTGTATACACTTGTGTTTACAAAATGACAAAATAAAATCTGTCTAAGTCTGAATCTGACATGTGGAGAGATTTTTATATAACAAGCTGTTTTTTTTTATTTTTTTTTACTAGGAATTGTTGATGGCCGTTAATATAAAGCCTGGCTTATGCCCCATTTACACTATCCTCTCAAACCGATCCGTGCCGACTTAGAACCGAGCTTGGATCCATTAACGATGCTGAGCTTGGTTCTTACGTCCATTTCCACATCACGCTAGCACATCCTCGCACATCCTCATCTCCTATCGGAGGTCCACGATGTTAGGGTTACTATTATAAAATGAATGTGTGTGCATATGAAACATTGAAGAAAGGAGATGCTACATTTCTGTCCTGTGATTCAATCAGGAGGGTCATAACCTTTTATGACCTGCATCCAGTAGGTCATAAGGCAGAGTCACACTGTCTTATGACCTGCATCCTGCCAGATAATCATTACAGGGTTTTCTGTTTAAGGCCCGCCCTATTATCTAATAAACTGTTAATAAAAGGCTTTGCTGTGAAGGGATCTGTGAGAAAAGGTGCTGGTTGTGAGCCAGCAGTTTTTCTCCCCTGTGCAGAGGCTGACGTTGCAAATCCCTGTCTGTGTTTGATCATTTCGTCCTCTTAAACTCTTAAACTCACATTTCTCTGGATTTAAACCCAACATTACAGCTCTCAAGATGAGAATTATGCAAACAAAAATGGTGGCACCTATAACATTCAGGGACCTATGTGCCTGGATAGCGTCCTTCGCCCAAATTTCAATGAGAGCCTCGGTCTCTGCATCATCCCAGGTCACACCACACTAACCTGAGAAGCATCTGTGCTGTGAAGAGATGTGAGGATTAAAAAGCCGGACAGGTCAGAAACCCGATACATGAGTGAGCTGACTGTAAACAGGAGATGTGTTCGTCTGCTGATGCGTTTTTTTGTTATTAGAGAACTGAGCCACAGATGAACCGCGCCGAGCCCTACCGATGAACTAGAACTAGTTTAGCGCGGTTCAGTTGTGTCTGGCACGGTCCAGTTCAGCTGAGTTCTGTTTGCAATCAACAGTTAGCTCGGTTACCGTGCTCGGACCGATCTCATCACGGTTTCAAAAGGCAAGTGGAAATGGGGCTTTATAGTGACGACCTGCTGTGGTTCAGTCTGCTAGGTTCGTCTAATGAAGTAAAGCAGTTTGTCACATTCTATCCAAAAGCTGCTCAATCAGATCACTCAGCTCTTTTTCGTGAACTTTTTCCAGTTGACAGGAATCCTTTTGAGAGACCTTTTTCATCTCCTTTGCTTGTTTTAAAAGCATGTTCTTTACCTCACTGCGTCCGGTTAAACTTTTCACCAAGTCAGTGACTTCTTTTCTGTTATTGGCTCGATTTCTCTTCTCAGTGAGCTCCTTCAGGGCCTTTAGGATGTTATAGCCTTTATCGTTCTTTTTTTCACGTACTTTTGCCTGAGCTTCAAATATTTTAGTATTTTTTTCTTTGAAATCATTGAGCTCCTCAGCCTTTCGTCGAGCTTCCTCCTCATGTGTTTCTATTAGTTTGTCTAACTTATGCAATAATGTATATTCCAAATCATTTGAGTAAATTCCTTCCCTTTCTTCAAAATGTTCAACCTGCTCTTTCCGCAGTTTGACGTCTTCTTTCAGCGTTTCATAATAACTTTCTTGTTGTTCTGCTTCAACAAAACCTTCATAAATATGTTCATAAATATCATCTGATTGGTCAAGATTTGCGTAAAGATCTTCCATCTTAGCCTCTTGTTCTTCCATCGTTTCTTCTTGATCCTGCTGAAGTTTATTCTTTATCTGTTTTGTTTTATCATCTTCCATCTTGGTTGCTTTTTGATTATTTGCTTTCTCTTCTTCAATTTTTTTTTTCATCATTTCCTTCTGGTATGTTTCTTCTAGTTTCTTCTTTTCTCTCTCTATTTCTTTATCTTTCTCCTTGAGGATTTGTTTAATCTTTTCCTGTATGGCTCTCTCAGCCTCTTGCAGCACCTCGTTGGTGAAGCATCCATGTTTAAACACCATGGTGTCAATCTTTCTGATCAGCTCTATCACTTGTCCGCGGTTTTGGGTGTCACTGTTGTCAAACATATGATATCCTCCGCCGCACCTGTTGATAATCTTTTTGAAGGAGTGATCTCTGCAGTTTTTCTGTATAAAATCGTGGATGGACTGTTTATTTCCCTTTAGCTTATCGCCTCTGGTAAAAAGCATGATCGAATACTTTTCATAACCTTGGCCAAAACCTTCTTTAATGAGGTCTAATGTCTCTTTCTCCTCTGCTGATAATCTTGTTCCGATTGGTACCACCACCAGGAAGACATGTGGGCCTGGTGCCAGAAGGCTAAGACATTTAAGCAACTCTTGTTGTACTTCTTTGTTTGATAAACTGTTATCAAACAAACCAGGAGTGTCCACCACAGCAACAGGACGGCCGTCCACCTCACCCAGGCATTTCTTAAAGCACTTTGTGACTGATGTTGCACTAAAAGCTTCAAACACATTTCTACCCAGGATAGTGTTTCCCGAGGAGCTCCTCTCAGACCCAGACTTCCCAATCAGAACAATCCTGAGGCACTCATTAGTCCACTTGTTCTTACCTTCTGTAACAGAGAGAAACCAGGCCTCAGATTACTCAGAATTAAAAAAGAACATTTAACTAGAATCCAGGAAGGGAACAGAAATTGATTTATGAAACATTAGTTAACAGTTCACAGTAGTGTTGTAGTCAAGACCACACCATGAAAGACATCACAAGGTCAAGACCTGACAAGGGCAAAACTAAGACCATATTATGTGTTGGCCTTGTCTCAACTCCACCACCAAAGGTCTTGGCTTTGTCGCGACTCAACCACCGAAGGTCTTGGCCTTGTCTTGGTCT
>NW_015151836.1:81389-85048 GCF_000732505.1 Cyprinodon variegatus | reverse complement strand
TTGTCTCGACTCAACCATAAAAGGTGTTGGCCTTGTCTCGGTCTCGAGTACCAAAGGTCTTGCCCTTGTCTCAGTCTTGACCACTAATGGGTATTTTTGGTCTGTATCTGATTAAAAAAGGATTCTGCTCTGGCTGATCTTAGAATAGTCAGATTAAGGCTCAGTCATAAGACTTACTTTTACCACCACAAACACAAAATCTTATTTGGCTTTACCTTAACTAGACAAGAGCTGATTAAAATTCCTCTCTAAACACATACTATATGTCAGGCCTTCTTAAAAATGTTCCAACATGAGGAAAACTTCCTGGAGACACCGAGGACATAATTATAGTACAGAAAGTCATTGGCCAATCCTCTGGAACATCTAGGAATATTTGGAACACGGTAAAGCTAAACCCTATAAGGTCAAGAACAGTTATTGTGCAAAGCACCTTCAATCTGTTCTCAACCTGCGGAAAAGATAGGATCTTTTTATTATTTTTAATGATTATTATTAATACCTGAAGAATATGGTTTAAAATACTTACCGAACCGAACCTTTGATGGTAGAGTGGTAGGCAGGCTCTGTAGTTCTGTGTTGTTCTCCCTCTGTTGGAGTTTATCAACGTAGGCTTCTGAGAGGGTTGCTGATGTGTAGCAGCTTTGATTCATTTTTACCACAAAATCGATTACAGTAGAGAACTGCTTACTGTCCTTATTTTTGACAACAACATATCTTCCTCCACATCTCTTAATAAGCTCTGCGTATTCGCTATTTTGGTCAAAAAACTTAGCCACATTTGGATGTTTACGATCAGAATCTGCAGTGAACAGAATAATTGTGTTGTTGTCGATCCGAGAGCTGAAGGTGTCTTGGATGGTCTGTAACTCTTCCTTGTCTTCATCAGTGAGGGGACCCACAGGTATGACCAGGATGAAGGCGTGGACACCCTCAGGTTCACAGAGAGAGACACACCTGAACGAATCCTTCATCACTTCCTGCTGAGCTTTTCCATACAAGGCAGGCAGTTCTACCACAGAAACTCTACGCCCAGACACCTCTCCCTGGCGTTTAACACACTCTGATGAGCTGTAGCCTGAATGAAGATGTGTCTGACCTAGAATGGCTTTGGCTGCTGAGGTCTTCCCTGCTCCTTTCCTCCCAAACAGAACCAGGTTTAAAGATGGCAGCGATTGGTCACATTTTGATGCCGCTCCAACCTCTTTGATGCTAAGGAAAGCACTGCTGTCTCTTTTCACAATATCTTCAATCTTCTCCATGAATTTCTGGTGATTATTTTCAGACAGGCTGTACTGTCCACCTTGACATTCTTTGATTAGTGTGTTAAAAGCAAAAGTCGTTTCACTCCCTTCTTCAGTTATGATGACCATTGAGTGTTTAAAGGCTTCTTCACCAAACAAACTCAGGGTGGCCTTTAGAGACCTTCTGTCCTTTTCTGTGAAGTTTGAAGGATTCATTAAGAGCAGCAGAACATTTGGTCCAGGAGGACAAAGACTCACACAGCTTTTCAGCTCCTCTTTTTCGACTTTTCCCATCTGACTTTCTGAGGGTGTCAAAACGGCTAAGGTCTTTCCTCTCCATGTCCCCTTTTCAACTGTCTTGGCTTGGTGAGAACTAGAAGTGTCCAGACTTTTCTTCCCTAGGATGAAGTTACAGAGTTTGTTCTTGCTTGACAGAGTTGATCCAAACAGCATAATCCGGAGAAATGGGCCTGTAAAGCAAGAGGATTAAAAACTAAATAAAAACAAATGTGAAGTTTCTGTCACATTGGAAGTCTTTACCTCTCAAATGTAAAATAGAGCAACTAATCTGCTAACTTCCACTCTGATATAACTTCCCCCACACCGGATATTTTACACCCCAAAAAATGCAACAACAAAAATCATTTATAATGCTGTTGAACATTTTCTTTTTAGCAAAACACGCAGTGTAGGGTTTGGTTGTTAACATTTTTCAACATGCCATCTCAAAACAAATTAGATTATAATCTGGTCTTTCTTTTTGCTCTAACAAAGCAGAGGGAAAGTTATAAGCCAAGTGAATAGAGTATAAAATGTATGGAAATTTGAATGAAAATGAACCAATAAACTGAAAAAAAATTCTTCTCTAAACTCAGTTCAGGTAAAAGCTTGATTTCATTCACATCCACCCTTCAACCAGTGCATCAAACAGACATTTTTGGCTGCAGGTCACTGATCTCTATTTATTTACATGAAAAAGGTGAAGCCACCGTCCGCCATGCTGGTTCTCCCGTCTCCCATGGAGATGCGCTGTAAAAATGCTTCATGTGTAGCATTTGGCTGCAGTTTGCCGGCTGTATTCCACAAGTAAAATCACATTCAGTGGATGAACTAACCAAGAAAATCCATATATACGCCGATTTATCCTATAGTATACTATGTAGCCTGCCGCCTTTTTCAAAAATCAGGATGCGATCCAGCCTGGATAAAGACAGTTAGGACTGATTTAAAGCGCAATCTGGGATTCACATGGAAAATAATAGAACATAGTCGACTTTTTCTAGACGTTTGTTAATCTGCATAGTTGCTCATAAATAAACACATTCTCAGAAAATAAATAGTTTTTATATATTAGAAAATATATAATGCTGACCAATAGCCTCTCCATTATTAAACTGGTAGATTATTTCTTCAGGTTTGTGAAATAATATGGGATCATGGAAAATACAGATTTACCTTCACAGCCTCAGAAGGACAAGATTTATGGACAAAATGTAAAGCTGTTCATGAAATTATGTTTTGTTTTTATAATGTTTTTTGTTGTTGGCATTCATATAAATATTCCGGTGTGATAACTAAATTTGACTGGTTTTTGGTATACGTCTATTTTCAATATACCACAATTTTGCCCCACGTGGATCCGTAGTGCGGAATAACAGATCGATATTAATAAATAAATAATCTATTTATAAAACTGACATATGAAAAAGGTAATCTATTTGTTCCTGACTTAATGGACAGAAATGGTATTTTGATAAATCATAGATTTTACCAAGACATTGAACCTGAACTGTACTTGTAATGAATATCTAAAAGTTTGCAAAGCTGTTCCTGTAGCTCTGATCCATCTCATCCAAAACACCTTAAGTTGTTCCACTGTTATTTCATCTTTACCTAAATAGAAAATTGGGGAATATCGTGTGATGGACAGGAAGTGCAATTATGTTATGCCTGTGACTGCAGTCAAATCTAAATTTTTTAATGAATGCAATAATAATGTTAGGATTATTCAATGATGATTATAAAGTTGATGTGTGTGCATATGAAACATTGAAGTCCTGCCTCCAGCCAGTTGGTCATAAAGCAGGGTCATGCTGTTTTATGACCTGCATCCAGCTAGATCATCATTGCAGGGTCTTCTGTCCTAAGACCCGCCCCATTGTGTCATGTTCTGTTAATAAAAGACTCTGCTGTTCTGTTGGGGGGGCAGAGAGGTGCTGAAATGTGAGCAGGCAGCCTTTCTCCTCCTGCGGGAAGCTGTGTTTGAAAATGAAGCTAAGGCGGAAATTCAACTGAAGAAACTCTGATTACTTCCATCCAATCTGAGGCTGATCCGCTTCCGACGCAGCCAATCCGCTTCAAGCTACATCTCATCGATGCCCAATCATCTTCCAGCACTCTACTTAAAGCCACTCC
>NW_015151836.1:72802-80925 GCF_000732505.1 Cyprinodon variegatus | reverse complement strand
CGAGGCCTGAGCGCCAGAGTTGAAACTATTGTATCAATAAACTCTTCTAATTGCATCTTTCTCTCTCTGTGAGTTTTTCAGATTGAAATCCCTTTGTGTGTCAGATTAATTTTTTGTCCTATATGAACTCACAATTTTTTTAACCTAACAAATAATATCTTGGCAACAACAAACTTGTCTATAATTGCGAAGGCGTTCTCCAAGTATGCAACATGGATGGTTTCCCCTAAAGTTACAGAGACTCATTTCAAAATCGTTCACAATATTTACCCAGAGGCTGAATTTTTGCACAACGGATGAAAATTTTATTGACTGTCCAGAAGAATCCCTTAATCATCTCTTTCTTTCTGTCCTTTTTCTTTTAAATTATGGAGAGACGTTAAAAATCGGTTGTCCCTTAAAACTGAGAACATCCCAAAAATAACCATCAACCACATATTAAACTATGTCGATGACATTGATAGTCGAATATCTGACAGTTTTACTGTTAACAAAATCATACAGCACAGGGTTTAACTATTGCAATCTAATCGAAATGCTACTTCAAATGTGAAGAGGATTTTGGAGTTATTGCATAGAAATATTTACCTTTAGTATCATTTTATCTATTAATTTCTTAACCTTTTTTTTTGCTGATTTGGCTTCCAAACAGATCCTTTCAGCTGCTGAGAGGTGGGTCGGGTCCTCGTTTGTTGCCCTATTTGTGACGCTCATTATAGGTTATTGTTAGAGATACGCTGGAATCCAGGATGCTTTTCTTTGGTTTATTAGCAGCAGCAGGAGTTATGACGGCGCAGCAAACAAAGTGAGATCAGTCCATTAATATCGGAAAACAAACGAATACTGAAAAACCAAATGAAACGAAGCGTAGATTGAAGCGATCAAACAAACCCACAGCAGCTCCACCTTTACTCTCTACTCAGTGAGACAGGTGAGTACGCACCTATACACATACCTCCATGATGCACACACCCACCCCCATATGAATCTCCACCTCCACAACACACATTCAGAGCCAGGCACACCATGCTCCACATTTCCATTTATGTCTCCTACTGTGTTTATTTTTGGGTTTTTATACCAAAAGTTTATTGTTATCCTAAAATGCATTTTTTGACAATTCTTGTTTTCTTTTTTTTTCCACCATTATGAGCATCATATTTTTGTTTATCAGTTTTGTGCAACAAAGTTTTATAAAATAAATATTTGATTGATTGATTGATTGATTGATTGGTTGATTAGTTGATTAGTTGATTGATTGATCTATGGACTGACTGACTGCAGGGTAACGTATACTCACTCATGTTGTCAGATGTGCGCTTCTTGGTTTTAGACTCCGAATTCTCCTAAAATACAGATTTTTATAGAAGAAATTAAAACTCTTGAACCATAAAACTTAAACAGTCTTTAGAAAAGACAGTCAGAAATGTTTCAAATTATATTTTACATGTTAAGTTATTACTATATTTTATCCATTTTTTAATTCAGTTTAACCGTATAAATACCATAAACACAACACCTTTTACTAGTTTAAAAACAGCATAATGTTCTGGAGCATACTGTTTATAGCTTTGCAGAAGCACAAAGTAAAGATGATTAAACATCAGAAATTATAATTGTCCAATGCTTGAATAACAGCAGCTAGATCCCAGCCTCTACTGGCCTCACAAAGCAGGTTAAATGTTAGGAAAGATTAACAAAGTTTGAACAAGAATTACTGTTGTCTTGGGAAAAAAGCATTCTACTATTTAATCCACTTAAATAAAAGATTGATTTCATTCACTCAGTCCGTACTTCATTATTTTAGACCAAGGTTATCTCACTAAACTAAAGCCTGCAGGGAAGTGGAGAAGGACGCCATGTGCAGTCAGTCAAAACAGATACAGACAAATAAAAACAGATAAATGTTAAGAATAAACCCTGAGAAGGAGTCTGTCTGGTTATTAGAATGATTATTTTCTTTTCCAAACAATCCCTGATAAAACCATCTCCTCTCCCTCAGACACAGTGCAGCTGTGAGTGAATACTTTTAGAAAGTAAATAAAATATCATGGAGGGTTTCTACTGGATTTTTTTTCCCCTCACCACACTGTTTAAAGAAGCAAAAACTGTTTTTACTGCAACGTTTATTATTTAATGTTGTGTTTCTGGTGTGAGTGAGCTTCCTGTCTCAGAGAGGATCTTTGCTGGGTGTTGGGTGATGCCTGTTGCTGCACACCTGATTAAGAGGACCAGCGTCTAAACACTGATCTCTATTTATTCACTGGATTGCTGATGGACCTTAAAAAAGTGAAGCCACCGGCCGCCATCTTGGTACTCCCCACTCCCACAGAGATGCAGAGTCAAAATGCCTCCCTGAGCAGCATCTGTCTGCAGGAAGACGTTCCACTGGTCATTTCCCAGTCAGTGGATGAACTAACTGTTATGTTAGTGCATTAATGAAAAGACACCGGTCTGCGTGGGTTTATGCTGAAACTTTACTGACCAACTCCAATCTTAATACATGGTCTCCCAGGTAACCTCTTGCCTGGTGCATTATGGGCAATGTAGTACATTAAAGCAACACATAACAACACACTAAGCAATAAATCCATCTATAGCCGATGGATCCTATAGTTTAGTCTGCAGACTAACATTAGTCTGGCTCTCTCAGACTGACTGGAAGACATTGACTGAGTTAGACGCTGACATTGGATCTAATGTTAGAAAAAAGAAAGTAGAGGAAATAGAAAGTAATTCACTGTAAAATGTTAATGTAGGAATTCTTTATTCAATGGATGATGCTGTCGTTCCTGTAGAGTTTGGTTTATTTCTCATTTCATAAATTCATGTGCTGAAATATATTGCAGGTTATATTGATGGAAAAAAAGCAGCTAAAACATTTTTAAGGCTGAAACAGCATAAAGTTTATGACGTCATTCATTCACAATCTGCAGACGGGAAAATACTGCAGCATTAACAGACATTTACTGGTAAATCAGTCTGGATGTGAAATCTTAAAATTATGTGTAAGATGTAATAACTATAAAAATATACTAGATACATGCATATTAGATGTGCATCATCAATGTAGCATTTTTGGCACATCTATATTATTTTGCTCCATTAACACATTAATTTATTGTGATGGATTTATATACTATGTTATATTACATGATTTATAGACGTCATAATGACTCTGCATTATGTGATGTGATATTTATTGTATTTGAAGTTAAAGTTAATCTAGTGATGCTATGAAACATTGTTTACATTCTAACTAGGGAGTACCAATATGGCGGTCGGTGGCTTCAGTTTAACCCTATACTACCAACGGCCAATCAGTGATCCAGGGAATAAATAGAGATCAGTGGAGTAAATAAGGAGGTGAAGGATCACGGATGATTCCCCCCGATGGGATTCCAGCCAAATATCCTAAACCTGGAATCTCCTTCCTGTTCAGATTTGTCTTCCTGTGAATCGATTTGAATGTTCCAGAAAAACCAGTGAGCCTCCGTTTGTCTCTGATTTGATAGAAAAGGTCTCTCCTGTTTGCAGCAGTTTGTTGCTTTTAGGAAATAAAATGTTAAAATGTTAAAATTCAGTGCTTCTCCGTGTGATTCTGCATGTTCAGACTTTGGATGTCGTAAAGCGATTTGATAAGCAGATCCACGCCAGGTAATCATTAATGATAACCGGGGGAATTCATGTTAATCTTCATCTTTGTTTCTTTTTATTGTTTTATATCTCTGCATTTCAAAGACGTCAGATGTTCAAGATTAACCAGCAGATATTTTACTGTAACTGACTAACTATTTTACCGTAACTTTAATCATTTAGACTTTGGATCGACTTGATAAGCATTTCCTCTCCAGCTAAATGACAAACCACACGTCTTCTTAATGATAATGATTATTATCTTTGCTATAGTATTATTGTTATAAATCCCTGAACTCAAAGGAAAGACTTTGTTCAATTTTAAGTTTCAGACTTTAGATCCTAAAATTTAACTCATTTGGTGGATTTGATGCTTTAAAAGGCAGATTATAAAAAAGAATCAAAATTTAGAACATCCTAGGATTTTGTGAACACTTGATGAAGTCTATGTTAGCTTTGGATTAAATATTGAAATAATTGATTGATTTGTATTTAAACAGTAATAACTTGAATAAGTGTGATAGCTACAATTTCATGATCTAATCTACCTTTCATCACACAAAATAAAAACGTAAAAAAAAGCCAAGATTTCAACTCTGAGTGTGAAACTAATAATAAGGAATAAAAAGATAAAAGCCAAAGGAAAAGAACTTGCGGTTGGAGTCACTAACCTCAAATGTCAGGCTTCTGCTGCCTCATGTCTTCTCTTTATGGGAATAAAATCACTTCTGACGCCACCTGTGAAAACGTCTGTTGGGCTGAGCTGGGTTAATATTTAAGTGAAGGACGGATTAGAGGGTTTGTCTTTTCGCGCTGGTTGCTACGCTGAGAAAGGAAACTGGCAAAAGACAAAATAACATCACATGATGTCCGTGATGAAGGTGAAGCCTGAGGTGTAAAAGGTGAAGAGGAACTGACAGCCGTTCTGAGGGCGTTCGGTGAGACGCTAAAAACCAGATGTTAGGTGGAGTTTCCTTTCTCTCAGCTCTCCAGCCGCTCCTTCGGGATCTGAACCAAATCCAAAAGTTGTTCTTTTTCCGGACCAAAGCCTCTGTTCTCCGTCTCGCACCAGTTTTCTGTTCTTTGTAGAAAAAGATGCTAAAGTTGAGTCTAGTAGAAGCATCTACTGTTGCTAGGCAACGAAGTGTCCAGAATCAGAATCCAACTGATGTGGATTCAGTTCGTCTTTAAAGCACCGAGCAACCGGAGATGTCAATTAAAGACCTACAAATACTTTTATTACTTTACTTAAGTAGAAATAAGTACTGGAGTAGTTATTTTTTAGACAACTTTTTACTTTCTACTCCTTACATTTTAAAAATAGACTCATTATTTTTGTTTCATTTAGGGATTATTTTCATTTTGGCCTGTTGGTATTAAAAAAAAAATAATAATAAAAACCATTAAAATAATTAGTTTCATCCAGGCAGTTAATTTCTTTATGGTTGGATTCGGTGCTGCCCCAACTAGTTGTTCACCACAAACCACAATAAGTAGTTACCATTATTTAAAAAACTAAGAAAATGAAGTCATCCAGGAAGTTATCATCCAGAATTGTAGAAAAATGTTCCTTTAATAGAGTAGAGCAGTGAAGCTTCTGGACTTAACAGTTTTTCCTGCATTACTTTTAATTTTATTCTTTAAGTAGTTCTAAAAATTCTACTTTTACACTTTTACTGCAGTAAAAAGCTGAAGTTGATTCTCCAACTTCTTTAAAAGTGTTTTTAAATAGTAGGATATTCACTGGAGAATAAATATTAATACTTTTAACACATTCTGACTAAACCTCCTCTTTTTTATTCTGCTGTTTTTAAAGTTTCTGTTCTTTGTTCTTTCCTGGTTTTATTTTTATGTTTTTCTTGGTTTAAATCTGCAGCACCTAATGACAGCTCTGGTTATTATAAAATGTTTCTCAAATAAATTAAGTTAATCTGTTGACTGATACAGGACGCCATCTACAGGGATTTTAGGGTATTACATCAACTCAAAATAAATACTTTAAACTGATTATCTGGTTTGATTGCCTCAGATGCAGAAATGAATACTAAAGATGTAATGCATTCCTTATAAAATCACATGGACTGAAGTTTATTAATCACCATTTCATTAATTTTAATATGTTGGTTCAGCAGTGGGCCTCAGCAGATGGCTGCTCACACTGAGCCTGGTTCTGCTGGAGGTTTCTTCCTGTTCAAAGGGAGTTTTTCCTCTCCACTGTTGCTACAAGCATGCTTAGTGTGAGGGATTGCTGAAGAGCAAGGATGTAACTTTGTAATGAAAGTTGGTGGGGACACTATAAGGCAGAGGTCACAGATTAGCGGACCGTGGTCCGGACCCGGATCCTGATCCGGATCCGGATCCAGATCCACCTGTGTGAACTGTTGACAGCACTGCCAATGAGTTACTGCAACATTTCATTTCCCTTTGGGGTTAATAAAGAATTTTTGGATTTAATTTAGATATACAGAAAAATTAACATCTTTCCAAATAAATATATATTTTATCTTTCAGTTTTCTAGTAAATTGGAATTACAGTTATGTTAAAATATCAGAATATTAATATAAATTTATTATATAATTGAACTAAAATCAGAAATAAAGCATAACTGGGGATTAAAAAAAAAAATCCATTCCATTTTCTTTCTCTTTATCCGGGGCGGGGTCACGGAGTCACGCGGGCAGCAGTCTCCGCAAAGATCCCCAAACTTCCCGATCCACTCCCACCTCCTCCAGCTGCTCCTCAAGGCGACACCAGGCCAACTCAGAGACATCGTCCCTCCAGCGTGTCCTGGACCTTCCACCATGCCTCGTCCCAATGGGACATGCCTGGAACACCTCCAGAGGGGGGGGACCAGGAGGCATTATCTGGAAGGGTGCGCCCAGCTACCCTGCGAAGGAAACTCATTTCGGCTGCTTGTATTCGCGATCATGTCCTTTCGTACATTACCCAGATCTCATGACCATAGGTGAGGGTGGGAACGTAGATCCATCGGTAAATTGAGAGCTTTGCCCCATGACTCAGCTCCCTCTTCACCACCACAGTCTGATACAGCGACCGCATCACTGCCGACGCCGCATCGATCCGTCTATCGATCCCACGCTCCGTCCGTCCCTCACTCATGAACAAGACCCTGAGATATTTGAACTCCTCCACCGACCTGAAGAGGGGAGTCCACCTTTCTCAGGTGGAGAACCATGGCCTTGGATTTGAAGGTGCTGATCCTGACTGCTTCATACTGGGCTGCAAACCGCCCCACTGCACATTGGAGGTCCTGGTTTGATTAGTCCTACAGGACAACATCACCTGCAAACAATAGAGATGATATCCTGACGTTCCCAAACCGGACATCCTCCAGTCCCTGGCTGCGCCTAGAAATCCTGTCCATAGATGTAATGAACAGAACCGGAGACACAGAGCAGCCCTGGGGGAGACCAACATGCAGCGGGAAGAAGGTCTGACTTACTGCCGGCAATGCAAACCAAGCTCCCGCTGCGGTCATACAGAGAACGGACGGCCCTAAACCGAGGGCCCCGGACCCCATTACTCCACAGGGCACCACGGGGGACACGGTCGAAAGACTTCTCAAGGTCTAAGAAACACACCCGGACTGATTGGGTGAACTACCATGAACCCTCGAGCACCCGGTGAAGAAAAAATAAATCCTTTTTATTTCAAATCGGATTCATTTTCGTTCATGTTAAGAAAATAAATTAAATCATCTGCAACCTTATTAGACGTCTTTATGACATCCAGGAAACACTGCCAGTATTCCAGGATTTTATCAAATTTTCAAACCCCATTTCTAACAAATGATTGCTTTTTTTATTATAAATACATAGTGTAAGGATTTTAGCGCAACACAATTCAAACCTTTTGACCTCCCTCATGCTTTACCTTGACACCTCTGGTTTACACTAAAACAATGAAACCTTCAGTATTCAGACAGTTGTATCAACCAGAAAAGGTTCTAGATCAGGTGGGTGGAGGTTCTGATGGAGACCCGTGTTCTACTGGTTTGTTCTACTGGTTTGTTCTACTGGTTTCCTTCACAGATTTGACAGCAGAGGGAATCGACCCCTCAGAAATTTGACCCATAAACGGGCCGAACCAGACATTAAACATCCGTTTGATTGAACAAAACTCCAAAATGAAATTAGCTTCAGCTGTTAGCTGTAGCTTCCAAACCAATAAACCAATGGGTTGAAACTACAAGAAGGTGAGATGGGATAATATCTTGGATGTGAACGCTCGCTTTATGGTGGAGAAGCCAAACATATTTGGAATTTTGGATTGGCCGCGTAGCGTCAGCAAGAAAAGACTCAATGCTGAGGGAAAAGTCCTGCACAGCCTGCTCTCAAAACAAAAAATCTATTTTGGATTCCGCCTCCTCTTTATAAAATAAAGGCGACGGCCAAAGTAAATAACCCAGTCCTTCTTTTCACTGTAGACAAGCCATGATCTGCTTATCTGTTCTCCATTTTTCATT
>NW_015151836.1:68067-72492 GCF_000732505.1 Cyprinodon variegatus | reverse complement strand
CTGATCCAATATGGTGGACACTGAAGGGGGGGGCTGAGACACACTTAATATTATCAGCGTTCTGATGGCATTTTAGCCAAAGGATTTTTATCAAAAACATAATTATTGTGCACAAATAAGTTGGTCACAGATCAGCTCCATCCCTGCACCACTCAGCCCTGCTGCTCCTGAAGCTTTAAAGTATCTCTGTCCCAGAAAGCCCTTAAATTTATTCTCATTTATTCAGTTTCTGTCATCTACCTTGAACATTTAAAAACATTTAGCACACTTTAACACTTTGAACAGGGAGATTTTTTATGTTAGGTTTAAAGTCTTTGCACAGGTGCAGAAATATTGTTGGAGTCATTGTGGAAAATCTTTTCATCGTAGAGAGAAACTGATAATAAAGTTTTTACTCTGTTCCACCAACATGAGGGGCTAGAGGGACCTGGCCTTCAAAGGATGCAGACCCCTGGATTTAGACACAGCTAAAGATGGAGGAAGAGGAGGGGCTGTCTGAGAGGACAGTAGGTGATGAAGGACAGGTGAAAATATGTTGCTGTAATTAAAGCGAGATAATTGAACACATGAATTAGATTCTTTCTGGAAAACAGCAACTTGACCAGGACCATGCAGATGTTTTAAACTGTGTGTTTACAGACATAATGTTACAGCTTAGACCAATGGCCTTAGAAAAAATGGCTTCCAAATCTACCGGTAATTTACAGAATTAAATCTGAAAACAGTTGATATATATAATTTTTTCAACTTTTGTGTATATTTTAACCGAAAATGTACTTAATGGGTAATAACCTAATAGATTCAGTGTCTTCGCTGCATTTTGAAACCGGCGCAGCTGGCGGAACGCCTGGTGGGCGGGGTCTGTTTTTTCTGGTGCTGCTATGAAAGCAGTGACGCTGCTGCATCACAGCAGCTTCTGGTTTTTCATTTTCATTAATGAGGTGACTTCAGATCACTTGAACCTTTACGCCCCTGAATGCTGGGAGGAACACCTCCTTTGCTGCTTTTACCCAGATCGCCCTCCAGCGGACTGTTAGGGAGCGGACCCACCGCGCACCGCCTCCTGCTGTGAGCAGTGATGCGGAGGAGGAAGCCGTCCGGGCCGGGCTGCTGCTGCCGTGACCTCCCCTCTCTCTGGTTAACCCTCGTTGTTCCGGTTCAGTTCTCCGGGTTTCAGTGTTTCTCTGCCGGAGATCCAGCGGATCGTTGCTCCTCCTGAGGCACAAACCGGCTGAAGGCAGCGGGAACCGGAGCCTCCACCTCCCTGCCATTGTACTGGAGCTATTGCTGGGAGATTTCTGAAATTTTAGGTCGCCCCGGATCTTCAGCCTGCGAGACCCTGAAGGTTCTTAAAGGTTCTCGGTTCTTGATGCCGCGGAGGCCCCGGGGAGCTCAGACTGCGGAGCCCCGGAACAGGGCTCGGACACCGGGGAATTAGTGGAGGTATGGCCGCTGTGTGGAAGCCGCTGTGCGGGCCTGTGGTCGGGTGGATGCGGTGTGTGGGTGGGGGTTTCCTGGGAAGCATCAGCTGAAGGGTTCATGCTGGAGTGGAAGTAGCTGCGGCTAACCTGTTAGCATCCCATTGTCACCGCTAACAACGCTCATATTCCACCTTAAAACATCTAACTGTTGTTCAAACATGTCAGAAATTAACACAATGAAGGGGTTTTATGGTGGATGTTTAAATAACTCCATTTCCGGGACATTTATTTCTGTTTTACGGTCAGTTGTTGTTTTTCTTTCCCGTTAGCATGCTAATGCTAAGGTTAGCATGCTAGCATCAGATTCGCTCAAAATGTCTCCGGTGGCCGTCATTGTTCCCGCGGGGAGCCGGGCCGGGCAGATGGGGGAGACCTTTCTCTTATTAAATATTAATTCAAGGTTATTACGGTAACGGGCGCGTGCCTCGTGAACGCTAGCCGCGGGGTTGTCGGTTTTAAACCCGTTAGCAGCAGATAAACACATTCGAGACCCACGGAGCTGACACACAGGAGGGGAGACAGCCCACGCGTGTTTCCTCGGTCTGAGTGGGAGTATCTGAGTCCACCCACAGCCTCTTGTCTTATCATGGTTCACATTTTATAAAAACCTCTGATCTTCAGATTCGGTTATCGGGGGACTAAAGCAGTGACCGGTAACCATGGTAACCAGCATGTGGACCAGATCAGGACTGATGGGTGTCCCAACATCCCAGTCCTTCCAGGATCCGTTTGGCCTAGTCAAAGTCTGCAGGTCCCTCCTGCTGCTGATGCTCTGTGGCATCATGGTCTTTGCGGTTCTTTGGACCCTCCTGGTCTTTGCGGTTCTTTGGACCCTCCTGGTTCTCCTGAAGGTTCTTCTCAGAACCAGAACCTCTCTGTGATTTTGTCTGTCTTTTAGGGAGGAATAATTGGTCATAGATCTAGAACAGACAGATGTTTTTAGCTTGCTGTTCTGCAACCTGTTAACATCTCTTTATTTGTTATTCTGATCAAACTGGTCCAGTAAGGTCCGCGTTCTGTGGACCCAGAACCAGCGAGGTCTCACTCTGGTTTTTAATTAATCAAACTTAAACAAACTTCCTGTTTCAGAAATTTGTTTTAGTTATGATAAAGTTTAAAAAGATTCAACCCAAACTGTAGATCTACAGCAGAACCATGAGAAGTTTGGACGATCAGAAACAGATTTGGGTTCTTCTCCTCTAACCTGCTGCTGTGGCGTTCGGTTCCTCCGGACTCTGAGGCGGTTCTGATCCTCCTTACTGGACCTTCAAAACTTTCCTTCTGTCAGGATTTGTTCCACAAACCAGAGCAAAGAAAAACATCTTTGGTCAGTCATCAGATAAACCATCAGGATAGAAGATGCTGCTTCCTGCTGGTTAACGAGTTAAAGTTAATTGATCCAATCAAACCAGTTTCCTCTGGAATCAGAAGGTCTCTCCATTGAACGAAGGATCTGTTTTTAACAATATACTGAGTTTAAAATAAAATAATATTTTATGCACCCATTTATTAAAAGCTGACTGAATAAACAGATATGATGGTTTTATCTGATATAAATTAACTTAAAGAATAAAACGTGAATTTTCTGAATAAAGAAATGAGATGAATAGAATAAAACTTTGAAGCAGGTAGAATGAACCTTTGATGGAGCAGATTAAAGCTCCTGGATTATTTCTCTGAGGCTCACTGGACGCCATCATGTCTGACCAGAGGTGGTCCTGATGATGCTGACATCACTGCAGTGAAACCCGCCTCTGGAGATGTTTATAACCAGATTCACCAGTAGCCTCATTAACAAACCAGTTAAAACCCCATACTGGGATCTTAAACCAAACGAACAGAACCAGTGATCCAAAAGAATCACCTAAACAGAACCGTTTGAGTTTCCTTCACTCTGACTGTTCTCCTACCAGTCTGTCATCACTGCATATTTTTTTAGGAGTCCAGCTGCATACTGGTTTTAATTGGTCTGATAGTGAAGTCCAACTGGTTCTGGTCTAACCAGCCATCTGCGGCCAGCTTGCAGAGCCAGTTTGGGTTTGTTTCCTCCTTCCCTTAGTGCATCTGATCAGTTTTCTCTTCCTGAATCCAAAGTAGGCCAAGTGGGCGGGGCTCAGGTCCAGGTGACTCACCTGGATCAGGTGAGTCACCTGGCTGGGAGTGTCAGCCAGCAGCTGGTTCTGGTGCTGCAGCCCTCTTTGGTCCAAGGGTTGCTTGGTTTGACTAAGATGCAGTAAAATCCGGCACTTCAACCGGGTCATCAAAGCCGGCTCAGAACCTCCCTGAGAAGATAAAGATGGTTGGACCGGGCCGGTCGGGGAAGCGCCCGCCTCACGGATCATCAGCCAATCACAGATCTTGTCATAGTCAAACAGACTGAGCAGCTTCTAGGTGAAAACATCCTGCAGAGCAGCGTTCTTCTCTGACTGGTTCCTGGTTCTCTGATCGGGCTGGTCCCGCAGAGTTCCTGAACCAGGAACTTCCTGGAGGCTGAACTCAGAGCTTCTATGCTGTAGACCATCTCAGTGTCTGACAGCATTCAGCCTCCGCTTCCAGCCCCTGCCGTCGCCATGGAAACCACCAGCTGCTGGAATCGGAGAGATGCAGATCCGATACTGATACCTGGACTGAGCGTATCAGTAAATATCTGATCCGATCCGATTGCTCTGTTTAATGGATGAACCGTAGATCTGCCGTGCGAGGGAAGATTTAACCTCCACATCATCATCCACTAAATAAAGGGGAAAATGAGCAGCAGGAAGGAAGAAATATCAGCTACATGCAAAGAGCTCTGATATCCGATCCTGGTGCTGGATCAGTGCATCTATATGAAATCAATATGTTAAAGATTAATTCTTTCATTTGAACTTTAATAATCACTGTGGTTCTATGATGAACATCTTTAGGACCCCGTAGAGCTCTGAATACAGCAACATAGGCAGGG
>NW_015151836.1:62755-67476 GCF_000732505.1 Cyprinodon variegatus | reverse complement strand
GGGTCAGAACCTCAGCCTGGACCTCAGATTCAGGTCAGAACCTCAGCCTGGGGTCAGAACCTCAGCCTGGACCTCAGATTCAGGTCAGAACCTCAGCCTGGACCTCAGTCTTGGGTCAGAACCTCATCTTGGGGTCAGAACCTCAGCCTGGACCTCAGCCTGGGGTCAGAACCTCATCTTGGGGTCAGAACCTCAGCCTGGGGTCAGAACCTCAGCCTGGGGTCAGAACCTCAGCCTGGACCTCAGATTCAGGTCAGAACCTCAGCCTGGACCTCAGTCTGGGGTCAGAACCTCATCTTGGGGTCAGAACCTCAGCCTGGACCTCAGCCTGGGGTCAGAACCTCATCTTGGGGTCAGAACCTCATCTTGGGGTCAGAACCTCAGCCTGGGGTCAGAGCCTCATCCTGGGGTCAGAACCTCAGCCTGGGGTCAGAACCTCTGGTTTGCAGCAGAAACTTTTCAGTTTATTCAGTGGTGTGAAGCTCAGTGTCCCAGTCATCGCGTGGATCAGCTGACCCTGAGCTCAGACAGCCCTCCATGCTCTCTGGACCTTCCCAGAACCTCCTGTGAAGCAGTGATGGAGAGCAGGAACCAGAGCTGGGTTCTAATGAGGCGTGTTGGTGCTGTCCGTGTGAGGCAGAGGGCTGCTGTCTCTCAGCTGACTGATGGTCAGCTGAGCCCAGCCTCTCAGCAGGAACTGAACCGTGACAGTTCTCTATAAGCAATCAGAGCCAGTTCTGGAAAATCTTCATCTCTCTCCAAGGTCCTGAAAAAACCTCATCAGCCTTTATCACCCAGGAAGAGGAGAGCAGAGAGACCTGAAACCAGAAGAACTGTCGATCCAGACCGCTGCGACTCCTGGAAGAGCTGGATCAGCAAAACAATTTCCCAACAAAAGCACTGAGACCCCTCAGAAGGAGGGCAGGATCGTCCCAAAGTCTCTGCTGCGCTCATGTCTGATGTGCAAAGCTCACAGAAGCTGCTCTGTCTGAAGCCTTCAGCAACATTGGTCGCCATGACAACATGTCATTATAGTCTCCAGCATCTTCTCAGATAAACTGGTCCATCTCTAGTGAAGGTTTCACTGACCAGCTGAACCCACATCAACCAGTTAGTTCCAGTATGATCCTGTTGACCAGTAGCGGTGTGGATGTGGGTGGACCAGTGACTGCGTCAGATCCACTGACTAACAATAAGTAGGGATGCACGATATAATGGGCCCTCTATCGGTATCGGCCTTAAAACTGAATATCGGACATAATATTCAAAATAAATATAAAAACTACTTCTTCTTCTTCCTCAAAAACTTCTTTTTTACAGACTTAAAAACTTCTAAAGACGAGGGAAAAAATATTGATCCATTAAAATATCCCAATATCTTCCTATGCTGATATATTGCCATTTAAAAACACCATATCAATCTCTTTTACTAATGAAATATTGCTATATGTCATCGTTATGCTACGAAATCCCCCGAAAATTCACCAAATGTTGCCATATTTTTATATGTTGATATATTGACGCGGTATCGATCTATTTTACTAACAAAATCTCACAAGAATTTGCAAAATATCACGAGAGTTTGTAACAGAACGATGAAATTTCACCAGATTTTGAAAGTAAAATAGATCGATACCGCGTTTTTAAAAATCAATTTGATATCAGCATATGAAAATATATTTGAGTTTATTATTTTTCAAAGTGTCAGAAATGGATAACAAAACTGCTATTTTCAATGACTACTTATTTTTGTCCAGCTTTAACATCGGTATCGATATCGGTTATCGGCTACATGAGTTTTAAAGTATCGGCATATCGGATATCGGCCAAAATCCCAAAATCCTGCATCCCTAACAATAAGTGAAATTTATTAAATGGTTCCCCAGCCCAGAATGTTGGAGCTATTACAGGTCAGGAAGGTCGGTCTGCTCCCAGTCTGGGACCATTTTGAAAAACAGGTCAGGAGAACTGTTCCCTAAAATTAAGGCGACTCGTTCCGGATCAAACCAGGATCAGTTCTAGTCTTTGGTTCAGAGAAGCTCTGAGACTAAAATGTTTTTGTTCCAGAAACTGTTTCTGATCACTGTGTGCGGGCCAGAGGGGCTGATGGGAAATGTAGTTTAACTGGGGCGTGTTTCTGTGTCTGCCAGGGTTCTGTCTGTGCGGTCGGACCCCCGGTTCCATCTACCATGAACCCTCTGAACCAAATGAAGAGCGGACTGGGCAGCAACCCCCACAGGTACAGCAGTCAGCTCCTACTTCCTGTTTGCTTTCTCAGAGTTCTGCTCAGGTCCGGTCCGGTCCCACCAGAAGACTCAGAACGGTTCTGGATCAGGTTCAGGTTTATTAAATTCCTGGGTTCGTGTAGAAAAATAACCCAGGAGCAGAGCGGCATGTGGTCCTGGTGTCTCTGACCTCCCACTCTGTCCACAGTGACGGCTCCTACCCGTACGACCCGTCCAGCTGGCAGCAGCCCACCAACCAGCCCACCAGCTCGCTGTCGGTGGTCACCACGGTGTGGGGCGTCACCAACCCCTCTGCCAGCCAGGTATGACATCATCCCCACTCTGAAACTCTTTTCCAGGGTGGGGGTCAGGTTTGGACGTGTCTCTGTCTCTTTCAGGGTCTGGGTGGAGGAGGGATGGGGCATGGGGCCAACCCCGGTGGGGGCCCCATGATGCAGGGCCATGGGGGCCCGGGCATGTCTGGAGGCCACGGCGGCTACATGGGGCAGCAAGGCTACGGAGAACCCGGAAAGGGCTACATGAACCAGGGGATGTACGGCCGGGCGAGCGGGAGCTACGCCGGGGGCCCCGGGGCCTACACAGGCAGGTGGGTCCCTGCTCCAGGTCAGAGGTCCACTCAGTCTGATGTTCTGCTCATTCCGTCCATCTGTTCTCAGTTACCCACAGAACCCGGCCGGGCCCAGGGGTTCCGCTGAGTTCACCCAGGCTGCAGCCGCCGCTGCTGTGGCTGCAGCCGCCGCCGCCACGGCAACCGCCACCGCCACGGCGACCGTAGCCGCCATCCAGGAGAAACAGAACCAGGAGATGAACTTTGGTCAGGTGAGCAGGCCTGGAGCGCCCTCTGCTGGCCTGATGACGGGACTTTCTGTGTTTTTTTTGGTTCCTGGAACCAAACGGGTTCCGATCCGTAAACGGACGCGGGTCGGTACCGTAATCAGTCTGATTTAGATTGCTGTGTTTCAGATGGGCGGCCAAGGCTACAACAACCAGTTCATGGGGCTCTCGGGGCCTCGTGGTCCTGGCATGGCCCCCGGAGGTATGGGTCAGGGCCCCGCCCCCACCAGAGGCCCTCCCCCCATGGGTTCTATGTACGGGCCTGGAGGGGTCCAGCAAAGAGTCCCTCAGCATCCAAGCTACGGCCCTGGGTCGCAGCAGGGACACATGAGGCCCCCACAGGGCCTCAAACGGCCCTATAACTCTGAGGTGAGATGAAAACCCGATGACTCGATGCCTCCATGTTTGTGGTTCTGTTGGGTCAACGGTCCGGTTCCTGCTCTTCTGTAGCAGGCGTTCTCAGGGATGCCCCAGCAGTACGGTGTTCCTGGTGGCAATGTGATGAGTGGTCCTGGGGGACCCGGGGGCCCCATGCCAGGCTCAGGTGGAGCCGGTCCCAATGGACCCGGTCCGTACTCTGGACCCAACATGCAGTACCACCCAGGTACCAATAGAGGTCAGAACCGTTCTCACTGATGGCAGAGGTTCACATCAGAACATGAAGCAAATCTTTCTCCTGCAGGTTCTGGTGGTCCAGGCCCCGCCCCCCAGTGCCCTGGCTCCTCCCCCTCCTATCAGAGCCATAAGATGCCCCTCCCACAGTACCCGCCATCAGGAGGTCCAAACTCCCAGTTCTACAAGGTGAGCGTAGCCACAGGTCCGGTTTAAGCATCAGACGGTTGGACCATCAGATCTCATGGTTCTTTGTTTTTGTGCAGCAGGACCAGTTCAACGGTCCGCCTGGAAACCTAAACGCTCTGCCAGCAGGGGGCGCTGGTGGAGTTTACGTCTCCTTCAACCAACAATCAGGGGTAAGAACCTCCGTATGTCAGAACAAATGGTCCACTATGAAGCTTTGGTCCGCCGGCAGAACCATCAGAACCTCTGAGGACGGTCTGCTGAAGGTCATCCAGACTGAGAGCGGACCGGGCTCAGAACCTCCTTCTGCTCTCGGTTTTTATGACATCAGATGGTTCTGATGTTGATAGAGGAGGTCCTACAATCATCAGCAGCAGATTTCCTTTTATTGAGATGGAAATATTGAGCTGGCTGGTTCCCAGTAACAGCTCCACTGCCCAGTAAAACCCTCCTGGAACCAGTTACTGCTTTAGTCCTAATCTGCTGATCAGAGAATCTGAGGCTGATTTTATTATTTGTCGGATCAGAAATGGTAACTGTTGCTCTACTGGTTCTACTGGTGAGGAGCTCTGCTGTGGCTCCCCTTTAAACTGGTTTCCATGTGGACCTGGTAACTGGAGCTTCTCTGGATTGAATCGGTTCAGCATTTGGAGGTGGAATCTCCTCTAAAAGCCTCTGGAATGAACAGGTTCTAAACCTGAGCAGCATCTGTTGGTAAAACGATGGAGCTGGGCAGGTCGCTAAAGTTAGATTTAATTAAAGGAAAACATGATTAGCCTTCATTTTCTACTCACCCCCATGCTGAACAACACTCTGGAGTACTTTTTTGATATCTCAAATGCA
>NW_015151836.1:60552-61939 GCF_000732505.1 Cyprinodon variegatus | reverse complement strand
TGCATTTGAGATATCAAAAAAGTACTCCAGAGTGTTGTTCAGCATGGGGGTGAGTAGAAAATGAAGGCTAATCATGTTTTGGGTGTACTATTCCTTTAATTAAATCTAACTTTAGCGACCTGTTCAGCCGTCCGCCCAGCTCCATCGTTTTACCAACAGACGTATGTCTACACCTGGATTCTGGAAAGAGAGAAAAGATTGGATTCCTTTGAAAATGAATGATGCTCTAAATGATGTCATGTTTTCTGGACCATCATTCCCAGCCTCTTCCTGACACCATTAATATCACCCTAATATAAATATCAGATCCACTGTGCTAAATGAAGAAATGCTAAACCTTCCTTTCATTTATTTATCAATGACTTTAAAAACTTTTTTTCATCTCTTAAAACGCTAAAAAGACAGATATGCCACAAAGAATGATTTTTGTCTTCTCCCAGCTTCTGCTGTTCTAATTGCATCCAGTTTTTTATTGTTGTTCATATTTTTATGGCTCTTTCTATATTAGATTTAAATGTTTTGTAATGAAATAAACCTGCTGCTGTTTGTTATATTTTGTACTTTGATATCTGAATAAAATAAAATAAATGAAATAAAAAAGGCTGGACGGGTCGCTGAAGGAGCGGCTTGTTGACGTCTCACCTGCCCCCTCTCTCCTCAGCCGGGTCGAGGTCTGCCCGGATACCCATCCTCCCCCGTCCCCGGGAACCCGACTCCGCCCATCACCCCCGGCAGCTCCATGGCGCCGCCCTACATGTCACCTGGTAGTACGGACATCAAGCCCATGCCTTCCTCCTTCATTTCGGACATCAAACCCAACGTGGCCGGCCTGGCCCCGCCCACAGGTACGCCCAGAAACCAGTGATTGACTCCGCCCACCTCCTTCCTGCTCAAAGCTCATGTTCTTTTTTTACTTTTTTTTTTTTTAACCAAATTTTTTTTTAAGAATTTCAAATTAAAATGAAAACATTAACACTTTTATGTACAAAATTATTTAGTTTTAACCTTTACTCCCCCCACCCTCCTGCTGCTCGCCCCCTCTCCACTCCTACCCAATGCTCTGCCTCTCGGTCCACTGTGCTCAGAATATACTCTAATCCTCAGAGAGTCGGGCCCAAACTGCCCCGTTGATGATAACTACATATATGCAATGTCCAAAAACCTGTGCAGCCGATAATTACGACATGTCACTGGGTAGTTTCCATCTTTGTGCTAAGAGTTTGGTTGATTACGGTAAAACACGTCAGCCATTTATTCCGTGTTCCTTCATGAAAATAAAGGTGAGTGTCATTATTTAATAAATGTACAAACGGTTCCAAGGTCAAAGACGTTTGATCACCTCAGGCTCCTGCCACACCTTGCTGATTCATCCAGCGTCTGCCTGACG
>NW_015151836.1:44872-58649 GCF_000732505.1 Cyprinodon variegatus | reverse complement strand
GTTCAGTTTTAAGGCCGATACCGATAGGAGGCCCATTATATCGTGCATCCCTAATATATACCGAACCGAAAACCGTGACCACGAAACCGTGGATTTTGTGAACCGTTCCACCCCTAGAACTTATCCAGTGTTTTTGTCAAATTTCCCGTTTGCAGCCATTCGCTGGTCTAAATCGTCGAGGTGTGACAGCGGCTTTAACTGATGCCATAATTAGTGTCTCATTATTAATAGTTTTTGTTCAGAGATATAAATCCAGTTAATTGGTTTCTGATTCATTTAAAAAAATCCTCACATCTAAGAAGAGTCGTATTAAACCTCCATCCTCTAAACTGAGTTAACAAGAGGGACCAGATCAGATGATACTAAACTATAGTCGATACGTAGAAATGTTTTGTGCCAGGTCTAACCGAATGTGTAAACCTTTACTGCTGGTTGGTGAACCCTCCAAATATCCTTAATATTTAAATCTGATAGGGATAGATAAAGTGCTCTAGAAGCTGCATCTAGATCTACATCAACCTGTGAATTCACATCAGAACCTACATACAGCTGGTATTCAGTGTGTTTAAGAAGCTGCTTTGTGGCTGAGGGAAAGAAGTCTCTCTCAGATTAATTTGGTGCATGTAAACTAATTAAGGCCATTTTATTGTCATGAATTGAAATGCCACTAAATGCCGTTCTACCAGCAGATACATTTAAATTACCTTTCATCACTATAAATACTCTCTTTGTTTAAGAGCAGGAAGACCATGGCACTGGTTTGAACATCTTTGGGCTTAAAATGGTTCGCCTGCAACGTGGCGATATCTACCTTCATTCAGTTTAGAAAATCTATGATTTTTGATCTTCAAAATTAACAATAAAAGATAAAACATTGAGACTCTTAAGTCGAATGCTCCAATGGTGTCACCAATCCGAGCTCATGTTCCGTAAAACGTTTAAAATCGGGTTAGTCTGCATGTTTGGGTTGTGAGGATTCAGGAAGTGCCCCGGGTAAGGACTTGTCTGACTTCCTGTTTTCAGGTAACCCGAGTGACGACCTGCGCCTGAACTTCCCGGTCAGGGACGGCGTGGTTCTGGAGCCGTTCCGGCTGGAGCACAACCTGGCTGTAAGCAACCACGTGTTCCAGCTGCGCGAGTCCGTCTACAAGACGCTCATCATGAGGTAACCGCCCCCCGAATACGAACGGCGCCGGACGTGTCCTGAGATCTAACCTCAGTCTGTGTTTAGGCCCGACCTGGAGCTCCAGTTCAAGTGTTACCACCATGAGGACCGGCAGATGAACACCAACTGGCCTGCCTCTGTCCAGGTTGGACCTCCGTCCTCTCTGCTGCTGGTTCTGATGGTTTGCTGCTTTCAGACTGAAGGTCTTTGTTTCGTCCTCAGGTCAGCGTCAACGCCACACCGCTCAACATCAAACGAGGAGACAACAAGACCTCCCACAAGCCCCTGTACCTGAAGCAGGTGTGCCAGCCGGGAAGGAACACCATCCAGATCACCGTCACCGCCTGCTGCTGCGTAAGAACCGCACAGAACCGGAACACGGGGAGGCTGGGCCGGGTCAGCGCTGCCTCAGCCAGGAGGGACCAGAACCAACCTTTGGTCTTAAAGCGGTCTGGAAACACCGAAGAGTTTCTGATGTTTGAAGCATCCACTCCATTTATCTTTCTTAAGTCGTAGGGAAGTCATATTTAAATGTCAAATCATTCTCTTCAGACCAGATTATCACAACATTTAGAAAACTTATTTTTAAAAAAATTATCCCGTTTTAAAATCTGTTTTTCCGTTATCTTCTGCAGGCCAGTTAGTTCTACATCGGCCTGAACACCTAAATTCGGCCAATCATATATCAACGCTCATCTGTCAATCAAATGTTTTCGGTCATAGCATCTTGATTAATCTGTCGCAGCTAATATACGCAACGGTTGAAATCAGAATCCTTTCCTTTCCCATTGAGTTGCGTCCCAGTGTTCACGGGGATGGACGTCTGTGTCTTCGGCAGGCGTAGAGCTAACAGAACTGGCAGCGTTGCGAGGCAAGGGCTCAAACATGTACGGCTGGAAGCCTTCTACACCAAACCAAGCTTCTGCCGCCCTGGCATCCTCTTCCACAACATCTTCGTCCCCGCTTTCCTCCTCTAAATAAAAAATGGATGACGGAGGAGACTCATCCACGACCTCCGACACTAAACTCTCCTCCTCTTGCATGTTTCCTCTGTCCATAGCATTCCTTGACAGCGTCGTTTCTAAGTCACCAATTTAGTGCTACTTGGTCCCAATGGAATTTCCCATTGGGAACCTGCTAGCACTAAGATGCTAACTGGTTAGCAAGATGCTTCCCACAAACCGGCCACAACCAAACTGCTCTTGAACTCTCCGCTACAACAATCCCGCCCCCTTGATAATCGACCAATCATATTCACTGTATTAACTCGTGTAAAGTCGACTGTAAAGAACCTTCTCAGAGGTTCTACTTCTGATTGGCCGTCTCTCTGTCCTCAGTCCCACCTGTTCGTCCTGCAGCTGGTCCACCGCCCGTCCGTCCGGTCTGTGCTGCAGGGTCTGATGAAGAAGAGGCTGCTGCCTGCAGAGCACTGCGTCACCAAGAGTGAGTCTGTCTCCAGGTCCAGAGGTCCAGACCCGACCGCCATCCTCTGACTCCTGTGTCTGTCCCCTCAGTTAAGCGAAACTTCAGCAGCGGCTCCATTCCTGGGACCCCCGGGCTGAACGGAGAGGACGGCGTGGAGCAGACGGCCATCAAGGTGTCCTTAAAATGTCCCATCACCTTCAGACGGATCCAGCTGCCCGCCAGAGGCCACGACTGCCGACACATACAGGTGAGAGGCGAGGCGACCAATCAGAGCACAGAGAAGTTGAATGCATCAAAGCGCCGTCCCACGCCTGGATTGTGACGCTGATGGCGTTCCAGTACGCCCAGTTAACGACCCGAAAAATCAGAAAAATATAAACTGATAAACGGAACAAACTGAAATAGTTTAGTTTGTTTCTGAGCGTCCTGATGGCGTCGCTGGACGTTTGATCCAGACGCAGAACCTTCCTGATTCACAGAGAGGTCACTGTGAGCAGAACCAGACTTAAGGCCAGAAAACGCCAAATCCAATGTAGCGTCTGATTGTTCAGTCTGATTGACCTGATTGTTTAGCGTTCTCTGGAAAGATGGAATCCAGGTGTGATTTTTCCAAAGATGTTTCTCCTTCCTGAACCTCTGACTCCTCCTCTGTCCGCAGTGCTTCGACCTGGAGTCCTACCTGCAGCTCAACTGTGAGAGAGGAACCTGGAGGTGCCCGGTGTGCAAGTAGGGAAACGGTCCTGCAGCCCGGTCGGCTAGAACCCAGCCGGCGTTCCGCTCTAACCCAAACCTGTCTGTGTTTGCAGTAAAACGGCTTTGCTGGAAGGACTGGAAGTGGACCAGTACATGCTGGGAATCCTCATCTACGTCCAGAAGTGAGACATTTTCTCTTCCTGTTTCTCCTGCTGCACCAGCGGGCCTGGGACCCGCTTCTGTTCCCATTAGTTAACGTCTGGTGTTTCTTAACCGGAGGCGTTGTTGAGCTCAGGCAGCCGTCAGGGCGGTGTGGCTACGGCAGCCTAGAGGAGACAAAACAGTTCGCTTTAACAATTCTCTTTTCTAACATTCATCCCGTAAGGCGTCAGTGTTCTGCATAAGGTGGGCAGACGTGGAATAAATCCTCCAATCAGCAGCTTTACTTCACTCAGACGCTCATTAACTCACCTGCATATTTAGCCTTTTCCATGTTTAAACAGAGAACCTAAAAATCCCAAACATGATTGCTTGTTCCTTCTCTGCATGTCTGTGGATTTATTTCCACGCTCCTCCTCCCCTCTGGACTTTTTTTATTCTCTTTGAAGGCCTGCGATCCTCTATTCTTCCTGCTAGCAAAGCAACTTCAGGCTAACCGCTGCCCTTCAGTGAGCAAAGTCTTGATTATACCAGGGCCTGGATGAATGCTCCATTCTGATTGGCTGTAGGGCATCTGTTAAAAAGGATTTTAGGACATCTACATAAAACATTGCAGTCAAATAGCCGGATAGTTTCTGCTAGCTCAAATTTTAGCTGGAAACGCAAAGACAGTTTCTGCTGGTTACCTTGGCAACATGTCACAACTCAAGATGCAGGATTTCCTGAAAAGTAGCCAATCACAGGCAGGTTTTGTTCTCTGGTGAGTAACGTCTCCAAAGTGGGGAAAAAAGATGCCATGAGGACAGAAACGGGTCCAGAGGCGAGGAGGAGCGTGGAAATAAAACACGTAGAGAAGGAACAGGCAGTCATGTGGGCGGGGATTAAAGTATTCCAGAACGGATTTCCGGCTTGTAGCCATTCCCCGTGGGTAAAAAAAAAAAAGAGACAAATGAAATCCCTCTTGCGTTTGTTGGCCAATGGTAGCAAAGGAGCGTCTGAAACTAACATTATTAGCCAATCAGAAGAAGAAGGGGGCGGAATGTAAAGCGTTTACCTCCTCCTCTAGTTTCTACCTCATGTCTCCAGATAGATTGTGGTTCGATGCTGAAGGGAAAGTCACCTCGCACTGTTTATGGCTCCATTCAACGGAGAGACGTGTTAAAAGTCAAAAAATAAATAAATAAACTTTGTGTTTGGAGAGAAGGACGATGGAACGGATTTGCAGGAAGTGGACCTAATGCAGTTCATGAACTCCGGCACGCTGAGCTCCAGGAACGCTTATTTACGCATCCAGCAGCAAAAAGGTGCTACGCTAACATGAGTTAGACTCCGGTCATCAAGCTGCAGTTCATGCTACACGTTAGCTACGGCTGATGTACCAGCGTCGATAAGCGACCGTGGTTACGAGTTAAAGATAAAGGTGTGTGCTTTCCTCGCCAAACACAACCCTTAGCAGCAAAGATGGATATTAAGAGAAATGTGGTTCATGCAAGTGGAGGATACAGCTGCACTGCTGCCATCTTCTGGCCGTTTTTGGTATTGGATTTTCAAAAGTCAAATTCAGTGTTTAATCACTTGTACACCCATCCACCCACCGCCCTGGCATGGCAATCCACACACATGCACAATTATATAAGTAAAGACTAAATCTGATTGGCTGAAAAAAATGTTTAATTGATTATTGAAATAATCGTAAACTAATTTAGTAATTAATTAATGGTTAATAGAGACTGTAAAACCTGCGTTTAGCTGACAGAGACCCACTTATTATACCAAGGTTATAAAAAATATATAAACTTTTTGCATTTAGGATGAAAGAAAATGTTTTTCCATCTGCTGTATAATCCAGGAGGATTTATTCCGCGTGTTTCCACCTTTGGCAGAACCTTCCTGTTAGCCGATGAACTCCTCTCTCCTCTTTCAGCTCCGACTACGAGGAGATCACCATCGACCCGGTCTGCAGCTGGAAGCCGGTTCCCGTGAAGCCCGACGTCCACGTGAAGGAGGAGCCGGACGGGCCCGTCCTGAAGCGCTGCCGGACGCTCAGCCCCAGTCTGATGGTGCTGCCCAGCGTCATGGAGATGATCGCGTCCCTAGGCCCCGCCCCCTCCTCGGCCCCTCCCTCCACCTCCTCTCCCATGCCGTACCCCTCCCTGTCCTCGGCAGGCGGCAACAACGGCCGGAACACGCCGGACTTCCCGGGATCAGGTTGGTGATGCGATCCGGTCCGGGCTTTAATGGCCGCCGTCCGGTTCTGATCCGATCTTCTGCTCCCTCAGCTCCGTCTTTTCCCGCTGCTTCTGCCACCTTCTCGGACTTCGGGGGGCCCGGTTCTCCCAGCATCAGGAACTTCTCCTCCCCCGGCCCGCCCCCCCTCTCCTACCAGCCGGAGCTGTCCAGTGCCCTCCTCACCCCCGACAAGCCTCCCCCCCATCCGCTGGGCTCCCAGGTACCAGAACTCATCAGAACCAGGTTCTGACCCGGTTTTATGCTTGGCTTCAAATCTCATCTCCCCCTCCCCAGATGTCGGCCCGTTTGGACTCCGCCTCCCATGGAGCCTCTCTCCCCCAGCAGCAGCCGCAGGGTCTCCATGGTAACGGTCAGATGATGCAGCGCAACAACCAGAACCCTCGTTTCCAAGGCGACAGCTCGTTTGGACTGGGAGGGTCTACGGATGTTCCAGAACCTTCTCTGGACGTGAGTCGGTTTGTTCTGCAGCCTGTCTGGGTTTTGTTATTGACCCGGATCCTGTCCGGGTTCTGGTTCTGGTTCTGGTTCTGACTGGTGTTTGTTTCTCTGCAGCTGCTTCCAGAACTGACCAACCCGGACGAGCTGCTGTCCTACCTCGGTCCGCCAGACCTTCCCAACAACAACGACGACTTGCTGTCTCTGTTCGAGAACAACTGACGATCCGGACCGGACCTGTCTGCAGCCGGAACCGGCCACAGAGCAGAACTTTAGTGTTTGGACCCGTGTTGTTCCTGAAGTCGGTTGTGACGTTTTCATTTTTCTTGTTTTATCTTCTCAAGCTGAAGTCGGACTCGGCGCTCCGACCGATCGGATCGCTGCAGCTGACTGGTTCTGAATGAGGAGATGGTTCGGTTCTGGTTCTGGGCCCAGAGGCTGCAGAACCTAAATGAAGTTCTTCATGTTCAGACATTTTCTCCTGGTTCTGTCTAAGCTAACTGGACCTGTCAGTGGTTCTGATTAAGGACTGGTTCTGGTACCGTTAAGCGGCTCCATCCCAGCATCCTAACCACCAGTGGAGAGCGCCCCCTGCTGTCTGCTCCCAGCCAATCAGAGACTCCCCTTCAGCCGATTGGCTGCTCCTTCGTCCTCCTCATCCTCAGTCCTGGTTCTGCGACGCTCAAACTGGGGCTGTTGTGACGTCTGTGTGTTGCCGGGGGCAACGTGGGTGTGTGTTTGATCCAGAGATGAAATGATGGCCGAGTTCATGACCTTTGTAATTTAATAAACAAGCTGGAACCGGTCCGAGTCCGAGTCTTTGATCCGAGCTTCAACGTCAGCGGACCTTCTACTGCTCCTCACTGTGGGCTTAGATTAAGCACTAAGGTTGGATCTATAGACCAGTAATAGATGTAGAATGCATAGAAAATGAATGGAAGTCAATGGGAAGATTCTCACTATATGAAGCCTTAAATTGGACAAAAGCTCATGTAACCTCGGTAGCCGCTTTCATATATTGTGGTTCGATTCTGCGTTGTGTTGATGGCCAAGAGACGTTTATCTGTGCAGAACAGAATAACAGCGATCAGGCTCATCACAGCACCGTACAACGAACAGTATTACATGTTAGCATCAGGCTAACACAATTTTACTGGAGTGTTGCCCAGTGAACCTACCTCGCACCCATCTCTCGTGAACTGGCACCGATCTGGTAAATTCCAGAACATAATCAGCGTTAGTGGTTTTATATTCTCTCGTGTTGCATTTTGTATCATTTATATATTTTCTAACTTCTTACTGATTATCCAGCCAGAAATGTTTACCTCCTTTTCCCTTTTTTCCAGCGTGGCCTTTGGGTCCCGACCGATGGTCTGATTCAATGCCCCGCTTTAATATTTTTTTATAAGTGAGAGACTTTTATTTAATAAGTCTTAAACTGTCGTGCCAATCTAAAAGCCAAAGTATTATTGCTGTATATCAATATTTCCATTTAAACCCAGTTTCAGAATCTGATTACCTCACTGCAGAATCTCCTCTGATTGGCTGTACTGAATTGGCGGGAGAGAAATAATAAACCTGAATATTTAACTCCTCTGCATGGAGAAGAACCACAGGAAGTCCAGAATGGTTTCACCTTCTGTTCAAACTTTATTTACTGGATCAGAAGTCAAACAATAAGCAGTAAAGCTGGTTGAGGCTGAAGGATCCATCAGAACGTCTCCATGCCGGTTGGAGCGAAGCCTGAAGGAGTTCAGGGATTCGCTTCAAACCTCTGAGTGACGATCGGCTCCAGTTTATTCAGCATTTAACCTAAAGATGTCTTGTAGGCTTTACTGCAGACAAAGGCGACAGAAGGAGAGGCTTTTATTGTGAAAGGACGCTGTGGTTCTGGTTGTCGGAATAAGAGCTCAGAGGAGCGGAGCCGTTTCCAGAGCTCGGACCCGAGCGGCGAACAGCAGAACCTTCTGCTCCAGCTGGGCGTTGATCTGGGCCTGCGAGGCCTGCGGGTTCTTCTGGAGGAAGTCTGCGATGCTGAGGATGCAGTCCCTCTGAGGAGGAGCACAGAGACCCCGTCACAAAGCCCCACAGCACCGGTCCGGCTGCAGCAGTTCTGACCCGACCCTCACCTTGTAGGCGTCCACCTTGTCCTGCCCGGTGATCCGGTTCAGCAGCTCCCTGCCGACCTGGACTCCTGTCAGCGCCGCCAGCATGTTCCTGTCTGCATCCGACTGGGAGGACAGCCACCGCAGCAGCGCCACCTGCAGGACGCACACAACCATCAGAACCAGAGCACATGCAGAGTCCAAACGGAACCACGAGAACCGACAGGAGAACCAGAACCACCCCTGCTTTGGACCTCCTCGGGTTTCTGGAACCAGCTGAGCAGATTCTCACACATTTTGTCATCCAACCAGAACATTGGGTGGTGGGTCCGTTCTGGTTGCAGCAGAACCTCCATGTTTCAGTACCGGCTAAGGTTTTGGTCTGGAGCAAACATCAGCAGAACATCTGGAGGAATCCACATGTTGCTCTCTGCTGGGTTCTGAGCTTCTTTAGCTATCTCTATATTTCTGCTGCTATAGGCTTAGACTGCTGGAGGACATAGGGACGCCTTCTTCATCATTCTGCTTCATTCTATCTCTATTCTCCCACTCTGCAGAATCTGTTAGTTCAATCTCTAACGTTCTGCTCTCTCTGCTTTTTCTCATAGTAGCTTCATCTGGTCTGTTCCTGTTTGGCTGTGACTCCATCCTGGAGAGAAATATCAGCTGTGCTGCTGCCATCAACACCTTTGTTTCTAGATGTTGGAGCTTGGCCTGTTTTCCAGTGTAGTCCTGTTTCTCTGACTGTGACTAACTGGATGTGCTCTCTTCATCCTCTGACATGGGAGCTGGCTCGGAGCTCGTCTGCCTGGCTGTGTGTTTCCTGGACGGGGCCGCCTGTGGAGCTGGTTGACAGTTGCCTTTTGTATCTATGCTTCTTTTTCTATGTCTGCTTCTGTCTCCTTGAACCCCAGTGGGCCTCAGCAGATGGCCGCTCACACTGAGCCTGGTTCTGCTGGAGGTTTCTTCCTGTTCAAAGGGAGTTTTTCCTCTCCACTGTCGCTACAAGCATGCTTAGTGTGAGGGATTGCTGAAGAGTCAATGAGTCGATGCAATCAGCTGGTTTTCCTTAGATAGAAAACTTTGAATCAATCTGACTGGATGATCTGGTGAACTGGAAAATGACCTGAGATGACATGATGTGAATCGTTGCTATAGAAATACATTCCTAAATTTTGAATGTATATAGACCTTATATTCCAAATAACAGCTTTATCTAATCTTATAGATATTAATATAGCTACAACTTTAATTCAACCTAATTGAATGGAAGTTTCCCGTCATGCAGCTCTCCTTTGGTGTCATGCTTTTCTGTGCCCCCATGAAAACAGGCTGTTAAACCAGAAGCGACGGGATTATAATCTGGAGGGGTGGATCTGGTTTTCCAGGTTCTATTTGCATGTTTTCTAATCAAAAACAAGGCTTAGTTTTTTGGTCCCCTCTATCAAACCTGGAACTAAACGCTATTTCTGACATTTTGAATTGAAAAATCTTCCTGGATGGAAGAGAAACGTCTTCAAACTTGGAAACAAAGTCCAGAGGATTGAATTTTTTTATTTATTTCGACTCTGACCTCGATGACTGAGAATCTTAAGAACCATAATTTGATATTTCTGCGTTTCTGATAAAAACCCAGAGAAATAAACCTCCGGTCGATTATTTTAGACAAGAAAATCCATAAATATAGTTTGTTTTTTTATTATTTTCTATCTAAAGACAGATGCACCTAAAGCAGAAGCTCAATAATAACATAATAAAAATAAAAGCAGCCTCCTCATGTTTCAGGTTTTTCTCTCTAACCTGCTGCAGAAGCTCCGCGTTGCTCATCTCTCCTCCAGAACCCGACATGGCGGCAGATCAATCACACTTTGATCAAATTAAACCTTTGAAGTTCAAATGAAGCTGCTAAAGATTAAAAACAAACAAACTTTAAAGAACGAAGAGGAAACCTGCTGGAAAAAAAACACTTCCTGTTTACTTCCTTCTTCTTCTTCTTCTGGAGGCGAACAGCTGCTGGTAGGAATCAGTACCGCCACCTACCGGCAGAGAGGGAGTTTACCCGGCATACAGCCAACTAAAGATTTCCAAAGTTGGCTAATACGTAAGAACGTTGTTTTGTCACCTCTATCTGACACAAGTATTTTATTTGGTTTAGAAAGTGAGAATAAGACTCTTAAATATTTAGGAAATTACCTTATACTGATGGGAACATTTTTCATACACAGTTGTAGGTATTTTAAGACAAAAAATGACTTTGATTTATATTATAAGTCTCTGAGACTAATTCCAAACCCGCTGTCAAAGTATCATCCTTATTGGAAAGCTTGAAGTTGATATAATATTGCCCTTTGTTATTATTTTATTACTTTACTTTTGTACAGTTTTTTTTTTATTTTATTTTATTTCAGACACAATTCAGGTGTGTAAATGGTGTAATGTTTATGGTGTCTTGGTTCTGTATTATTTCATCTTCATTATTTATATGTTTGATTGATGATGCTCCATTTCACGAATTGACTTGATCTGTTAAGAGGTTGTTTTGAATTGAAATCCATGTACATTTCGCCCTGTGATTGTTTTCTACTTGTTAAATTTGCATAAAATTATTGTTTTTTTTAAATACAGTCAACACCTGTTTATCTTTTTGTTTTATCCCTTTAGTTTATCCCAATAAATGATCTCTTTAGTTTATCTATGATTTACTTCTCTTCTGTTATTTTTGAAGCATTTGTTGATCTGACATGACTAAAGGGTTACACGCCCATTCAGGTAGTTTTAAGTCTTTATTTCGTATAAAACTAAAGGAATAAACGGGACTAACATACATATGCAAATCTGACGTCTTGCACACGCTTATTGACTATAAGTATGCTGGTCTGACAGAACGCTGGATTAAAGTCAAATTCTGTAATGTTAAAACAAATATGTAGATTTTAGCATCTTTATAATGTGTCTTTTGATTTTATTTGTTCTGCATAAACATTGAATGAATCTTAATCGGTTTAGTTTTCTGCTGCGTCCTCCACGTCGTAGTTCTTCTTCTGTTGTTCTAAATCCATAAAACTATTTTATTTTCCTTCTTTAATTTTCAGGTTTTCTGATAACTGTAAATTTAACATGATCATTATCTTTGCCATCCTATCGGTCACCTCAATCCTGAGCTGGTTACCATAGAAACACTATTTAAACACATCGTCGTCTTTATTCCAAATCCACACCAGGAGCCTTTGATTCTTTCTATGGATTTATTTCTCATAAAAAGACTTAAATAGAATCGCATCATTCCTCCATGTTTTCCACTTCCACTGAATCTCCTTCAGCAAAGAGGAAACAGCAGAAGAAGTGGAATCAGAACCAACTAGTTCAGAACAATCGTTTAAGAAACCGGGAATAATGTTCAGGTGTTCAAAGTTTCATTTATTACGTCTCATGCTATCAGAGCGCCGGGTGGGTTCTGGTCCAGTCTGTGAGGTTCCTGCTTCCCCGGATCGGGTCCAGTTCAGCCGGGCTCTTTGCCTTTGGAGAAGGATCCCAGCTGCTTGGTGTTGACGTCCCTCAGCTGCTCCAGCTGCCGCTGGCCTCGTCGGTACAGATACTCGATGTGCATCACGTCCGTCTTCTTGATGCGGGAGTTCTCCTTGAACTCGTCTCGGATTCTGGGGATGAAGCCCGGCTTCTCCTTCCCGGCTCGGAGGAACTGCCGGTACAGAGCCAGGACCTGCTTCTGCAGCTTGCTGTGCCGGGACATCTCAGGGGGGTGGGGGTCGGCGCCGCGGGTGGAGAAGGTTCTGATCAGGGAGCAGCTGCTGGCATCCTGCCTCATGGATCAGCTCCTCCTCGGCTTCAGCTGCTGCCGGCCAATCAGAGAGCTCCTTCAGTCTGCTGCAGCTCTGACTGGAGGACACAGAGGACCCTGAACGCAGCACCACTTCCTCCCGATCTGGATTATCAGCAGCAGACGTTTCTAAAAGCATCAGAAGAAAAAAAAAACAAAATTTATGATAAATTAGAGAACCAACAAAACGGTTCTAAAAATAAACACCTCAGTTCTTTCCATCTTCCAGCTCAATTTGAAAGAAGTTTCCAGATTCATCTTTAGGTCCGTAGATCATCAGCAAACAGTTCTTGGATCGTTTCTCACTTTTTTAAATGCAGACTGGATCTGGGAGGAAATTCACTTCCTGGGAGCAGCAACGCCTCAGAGGACAGGATCAGGATCCTAAAGGACCTTCTGGGACAGAAGCTTCTCCTGGTGGTCTGAGGAGGCCCTCAGGTTCACCTGCTGCCAGTTTAAGCTCTGCACTGGTGGCAGCAGGATTCTGCAGCCGCAGTTCCTGAAGCTTCGTCTCTACATCTCCTCATAATCCTGAAGAAAAATCTATTTCATCTCCTCCGTTTCCATGGATACAGAGTCTGACTTTACAGACATGAAATTATCTTTTATCTGCTTTATTTTTTAAACTCCCACAGAAAAGACCATCAGATCAGAACTAAACATTTATTAACGATTTCCATTTTCCTCAAATCACAGTGAAATACAGGAATTAAATCTGTCTAAATAGAATTAAATATAAATAAAACCTGTAAAAGCAGCGAATTAAAAACCAAACCAGGTCCGCTCACCTGTTTAATGACGGTGCAGATTTAAACCAGTAAAACCAGTAAACCTGTGAAATGTTGCAGCTGCTGGTTCTGCCGCTGCTGCTAACTTCCTCCGTGACCTTTTCTCGCTTACAACACAAAAACTACAGGATACGTCACTTCCGGTGTCTCATGGAAATGTTAAATTAATTTATTTTTACCATAGATTAAACGGAAGCGAAAAACTAAAGTTTATGAAATCAAAAGAATAAGAGACAGAAAAAAGAAGATAAAATAAATAGCTTAAGCAGAACTAAGCGGACTCAGCAAACCGGAAGCGGAAGTAGTTCCATGTTCCGGTTCCACTCTAAATGGAGCAGCGACTTTAATCACTGACAGGTCGGTCGGTTTAGCTTCATTCTGGACACTTTTTAAACACTTAAAGACAGCGTTTTATATATATATATATATATATATATACTCGAAAAATAAAAGCAGCCCTAATATATATAAATATAAAACATTACTTATATATATTAGGGCTGCAACTAATGCTTGTTTTGCAAATTGATTAATCTGTTGAAAATCTTTTCGGTTAACGATCAGATAGCCTAATGTTCTCTAAAGAAAGTTTTTTACTAAAAAAATCAGGTGAAGCTAAAACTTTTCCACTTGAGGAGTTCTGGATTATAGAGCAGATTGAAAGGAGAAAACAATTTTCTTTTTATTTCAAATACAAAGTGTAAATATGTTTTGTAATGTTGTTATAATTCCTGCTCTAAGTGTGTCGCTCTATCAGCTAAAGGCAGGTTTTACCGTCTCTATAGTGCAGTTAAGGTTTAATTGATTACTACATTAGTTGACGATTATTACAATAATCAGTTAATTGTTTCAGCTCCTATCTATCTATCTATCTATCTATCTATCTATCTATCTATCTATCTATCTATCTATCTATCTATCT
>NW_015151836.1:42137-43797 GCF_000732505.1 Cyprinodon variegatus | reverse complement strand
ATTTCTTAGTTGGTTTTATTCTACTTTCTTTTTTTCTTTCTATAAATATCAAATAAAAGTCTTTGTGTTAAGCTGAGTTTACTGTCACAGATAAAGTCCTGCTGTGTTGTCATGGTAACGCATGCTGTATTTCCATGGGGGCTGAAACAATCATATTAATCAATTATTGAAAAAATGGTCAACTAATTTATTAATTGATTAATCGTTAACTGGAGAATCAATGTAAACAAATATGTAAACATTTTGCATTTAAGACAAAAACAAACACTTTCTATCTGTCAATCAGCTCTATGATCCAGAACTCCTCATGTGGAAAAGTTCTAACTTCATCTGGTTTAATTCTGAACAAAAGTCTCATTAAAATGATTATTAATTATATAAACGGTTCAGTCCAGCTAACTGGGCCAGATCATAATTCATCTCGTTTATTCGTGTGTTCTTTGTTTATTCCTTTGACCGTCTCCATGGTAACCGCGTCTAACCTGGAGTCTGTGTGCCTGCAGTCATGGAGCTGACGGCGAAGGAGCGGCAGCAGGTGGAGCAGCAGGTGGAGCAGCTGCTGAGCGGCCAGGGGTCAGAGGTCAGCCTGTGTGATGTGGGTCTGGAGCTGAGCAAGCCGGCGGTTCTCAGGAAGAACGTCACCTACATCGTCTGTGGCGTCGTTTTCAACGATCAGGTAAGGCGAGGATGTGAGGAAGGCTGGGCGTGCGCCGCTGTTCGCCGTTACGGCAGAGCTGTTGCTGTTCCTCCTCCAGGAGGAGGTGCTGATGGTGCAGGAGGCCAAGCAGGACTGCTACAAGCAGTGGTACCTGCCAGCAGGGAGGGTGGAGGTGGGGGAGAGCCTGGAGGAGGCGCTGAGGCGGGAGGTGAGTCCTGCAGCTGTTGTCATGGTGAACGCTGTCCTGAAAGTCCCTCTGATGTCGGTGCGCGATGTCCGCAGGTGAAGGAGGAGGCGGGCTTCGACTGCCAGCCAATCACCTTGCTGCTGATCCAGGAGCAGGGACCGCAGTGGATCCGCTTCGTCTTCCTCGCCCGGATCACAGGTCAGAGGTCACAGCGTCCTGTTCTGTTTGGGGGGAGGGGTGGAGTCAGGTGGGCGGGGCCTGAGAGTGTGCTTCCTGTCTGTCAGGAGGAAGCATGAAGACTCTGACGGCGGCTGACCAGGAGTCGCTTCAGGCGTCCTGGTGGGACAGACAGGCGTCCCTCCCCCTCCGAGGACGGGACATCCTGCGCCTCATCGAACACGGACTCAGGTGGGACCGCCGCTGGTTCTGTTGCTAGCCGGACCCAGACAGCAGGCGGTCCAGAACCAGAACCAGAACCATGAGGGCTGGGTTCCAGAACGCGGCGTGACTTAAACACAAGAACCAGGAGCTCTGTTTGGGTTTAATGAGGTCAGAATGACTCAAACTGGACCAGAACAGATCAGGTCCTGCTGTGTTGCCATGGTAACGCATGCTGGATTCATGGATTATTGAAATAACTTGAAATAATGGTCAACTAATTTAGTAATGAATTAATCGTTAACTGCAGTATAGAGACTGTAAAACCTGCTTTTAGCTGACAGAGCGACTCAGAGCAGGAATTATAACAAGATTATAAAAATAATTACGTTTTGCATCTAAAATAATAGAAAGTTCTTCATCCGTCAATCTGCTCT
>NW_015151836.1:39235-40276 GCF_000732505.1 Cyprinodon variegatus | reverse complement strand
ATATATATCTATATATAGATATATATAGATAGATATGTAAACATTTAAGACAATCTTTTCGTCTGTCCATCTGCTCTATAATGGAGAACTTCTCAAGTGGAAAAGATGATTCAAATAATTCAAACTGGACCGGAACCATCTGGATCAGAACCGCAGTGTGAATGGGGATTCTTTGATCCAGACTAAGCTCAGAGTGGATCTAATGTGGCTCAGTTCAGCCCGGTTCTGACCCACCAGCAAGTGCAGAACCGAGTTCTAACCTGCGGCTCTGTGCTGCCTTCAGGTACCACAGGAATCCGTGGCATCCCGTCACGCTGCCTCTGGACATGAGCTGCCGTCACGTCGTCCAGAGGATCCTCCTGGTGTTCGTCGGCGCCGACAAGCAGATCTGGGTCCTGGTGGTCCGTGGTAAGCAGAACCGTCCTCCATGGTGCAAAGTTCTGTTGGGATTCTGAAGCCGCCGGCGGCGGCCTGAAGGTCCCTGAAAGCAGTAGACTCTGTGATGGCGTTCTGATAATCAGAACCAGCTCCTCAGGTCGGTTCAGTTCTGTTGGTTCTGCCTTCTGTCTGCAGCCCCGGCCCCCCACCTCCCCACCGCGGCGGCCCTCAGGACCCACGCCGTCACCTGGGCGTCCAACATGGTGGTCCAGGAGGCCCTGCCGTCGTCCTACTACGACCACGACGTCAACACGCTGGGCCTCATCAGCCTGCAGCACAACGGCCGGCAGCACGGCAAGACGGACGGCGTCTGCCTCAACACGCTGGTGGCGCTGGTGCCGGACCGGGCGCAGCGGGACGAGGACGGGCTGCAGGTGGAGTGGCCGGCGGCGGTGACGCCTCCTCCGGTGGAGAACACTCGCTATGTCTGGATGGAGGTCCAGGAACCGGCGCTGAAGGAGAGACTGCTGCAGGAAACCCAGAACCCTTCTCTGTTCCCCATCCAGAGCCTGTACTGATGCTCTTATTGTGAAAGGACAAGCCAACTTCCTGCTTTTATTCTGAAACAATGAGAGGAAGATGCTGCTCAGGATAACGGACCGG
>NW_015151836.1:36139-37459 GCF_000732505.1 Cyprinodon variegatus | reverse complement strand
CCAGACTCCGGGGCCCAAAGTCAAGGACACCCACTCTCAGGGGCCCAAAGCCAAGGGACTCCCAGACCCAGAACCGTCTGATTTAAAAGCCAGATAGCCAGAAGATATTTATAGAAACATGAGGTGATGGTTCTGCTGGGTCTGAAAGTTCTGAACATTTGGCCTGGGTCCGATCTTTACCAAAAGCTCATCTTCTTTACTCCTGGCTGACCTTCAGCAGAACCGGACCCCAGCTGCTGTTCTCTGAGCGACCAGCGGGTGTCACTGTTTCCTCAGCTTTATTTTCCAAACCTTCAGGCTGGAAGCAGAACCTTTAGACACACGCAGGATGGTTCTGGGCCTTTTACCCAAACCAGACGGGTCAGAACTCGGTGACCCGGGCTGCAGAGCATTTTGATCCAGTTGGTTCTGAACAAACAGTGTAATAGGGCCCATGTGGATCTGGTTTGGATTGGTACTAATAGGCTCCCAGTATGGAACCAGATAAAACCCAGTGCTGCAAGGCAACTGGACCTTTGTTTGATACTACGACCAGAACATCCAGAACCCATTTGGTTCTGAATGTTGTTTAAGGGCGCAGATATGGGCCCTCTGACGGTACCATGTGGGTCCATTTAGCTGTAGGATCTGTTCGGGCCCTGCGCATGCTAATAACGTCATGCTACACGCTACTTGCAGCTGCTTCTCTACAGTCATTTTTGGGTTGTCTGCTGTGTTTTAAATTGTATCTATGAATATATTACTAATGTATAAAACTGTATTTATTTAAGCCCTACTTCTCTTTTCCTAAGTCGTTACTCCACTTCTCCGCCTGCCATTGTAAATAAGAACTTGTTCTTAATGACTTGCCTGTAAAAATAAAGGTGTTATAATTATAATAATAATAAACATGATTGGCTGAACGTTGCCACATGAAATAAAACTATTTGGTTGCCTGGACAACGATAACATCAAGCAGTTTCTGTGTGCCGAGTCGGGAGCGTCTGTAGCGTTAGCGTGTCTAATGACCAATGAAGTTTTACCTGATTGATAAAAAAAAAAGCTGAAAAAAAAAATCTGTTTCTGGTGAACAAAGTAGGCTAACTGTTAGAGCGTGATATAAAGAATTGGGTAGCGCTGTAGCTAGCTGTGCTCAGTAGCTAACAGGTTAGCCTCTTCTAGCTCACTCCGTTAGCCATATTAAGCTACGCTACCTTTAAATTCGTGTCAACAACAACCGTTCCTTTTCTACGGGTAGAATAAATGTTTAATTCGTCTAACATCTCTATGAAAGTCATTTTTTAAGATGTTCCATTTGTCCTCTGACCTCAGATCTTAATA
>NW_015151836.1:28859-31510 GCF_000732505.1 Cyprinodon variegatus | reverse complement strand
AACATATATTTAAATAATCAGTAATGATTACATTCATATTTTTACTTTATGCCATAGAAATCATTTATTTATTTATTGCTTTACAGATCAAATCCTTCTTGCCGTTGGATAGAAATCGGACTGGAAGATCAGAACCGCCTGTAAAGAGTTTATAGAAATAAACTGATCTGAACTAAAACTCAACCGGTGGTGGAAAGTAACAGAATACATTTACTGGATTACTGTGTTTCAATACTTTTTTGAGTGTCGTTGAGTATTTTTTTCTAGGAAGCTGCTAGTTGGCAGATAGCCTCCTTTAGGATTGAATCTGGACGCCACTGTTCTACGTAGAGATTTAAAGACGTTCCACTAATGTGAGAAACGCAGAGCAGATATTATTATTTTATACACCGTGTGCAGAATTATTAGGCAAGTTGTATTTTTGAGGATTATTTTTATTATTGGGCCTCATGTGTTCTCAATCAACCCAAAAGACTCCTTAATGTAAAAGTTTCATATTTTTGGAAGTTGATGCTGTTTTTATTTTAGATTTGGTCATTTTATGAAGATGTCTGTGTGTGCAGCTAAATATTACTGTGCAGAATTATTAGGCAAAAAACATATATACCCATCTCACTTGTTTATTTTCACCAAACCAATATAACAACACAAAATTCAGAAATAAACATTTGCGACATTCAAATAAATGTGTAAACGGCCTGCCATAGGCCTTCATATAAAGTAACGCATTAACTGGAGCAACAATCTTCTCCTTCTCCACCTTGGCGTGTGCCTCTAAACAGGTTGAAGCTTCCCCCAACATGGCCGTTAATTTTAATCCTTACATTGGGTTCTTTATAAAGTGATTGAATACATCTTATAATTGGTTTATTAAAACCCATTCTCTCTAATACTTTAGATAGAAACGGCCATGAGATCAGAGGCTTTTTCTGCATCCAGACTGATCAAAACTGCAGATAATTGCTGTCTGTTTATTCGGTCAATAATATGAAGAGTTCGTCTTATATTATCTTGAGTTTTGACAGAAGGTCTAGTGATTGTAGAAATTCTTACTAATCCGTTTGGGTCTGGATGAGTATATAGAGAGCCATAATATTCTCAATGCGGATTTCTTCTAAATTGTTTGTGACCTTATTCTTTTTTGGGTCCGATATACCAGGTATTGATGGTTTAATTTGTTGAGATCTGAGGCGTTTGCCATAATTTTTGTTGCCTCATATTAATTTTGTTTTAATGATCTCAATTTCTTTTCTTGTTCATCTTTCAGGTTATTCTCTATTTTTTTATCACCTCTTTTATTTGGTTTAATGTTTTATCTGTTCTTGAAATGTCCCACAGTATGGTGGGGTCTACTTGGCTGTTTTGGTTTTCCGTTATGAAACTTTTATTTCTTTTTTAATCTCTTTTACAGCAGTTTCGTTATTTTAGATGCCAATGTTTAGTCTCCATAAAGTATATTTTGGTGTGGTGTCTAGATTAATGCATAGATAGATAATGTTGTGGTCTGATAGATCTGCTGCTCCTTCACCTTGTGTCTGTCTGCTTTATTCATTAGGAAGAAGTCTATTCTAGAGTGGACTTGGTGTGTGGCTGAATAATGTGTGTAGTCCTTCTCTGATCTATGTCAGTCGCTCCAGACATCATAGGTTCGGGTCTCTTTCATTAAGATATTTAAATCTTTTGATTTAGTGGATTGACGCCTGGTGTTTGTAGAGAGTTATTTTAATACTGTATTTCAGTCCCCTGCACAGATTAGCGTTCCTTCGCTTTCTGAAGCTATTTTATCAAATATTTTTTGGAGAAATCCTCTTTGACTTTCTGCTGGCAAACACACAGCGACACCCTCATGTCTAAGGATGCTGTTGAGAGACCAGTCAACCCAGCTGTAATGTGGGAGGAAGCTGGAGTACCCTGAGAAAACCAATTCTCTCACTCACAGGGAGAACGGCAAACTCTGTTCAGAAAGACGTCAGGATTTGAACCGAGGACCTTCTGGCTGCAGGGGTCCATTGCTCTACCGTGGAGCTCAGCGTGGAGACGCGTTGCTATGTTAATGAGTCCTCACAAAGACAGATGAACAAACGTGTGTCTGTGAGCAGTGTGTTAGTGGTGCTGTAACCCGACTCGCCGTCAGCTGTCCTCACCATTTCTTTGTCGCCTTCCTGACGCGTTTCCTGGATTATTCCATTTGTTCTTTTAGCTGCTGCTAATACTCCTGACCTCAGCAGAGTCAGACAGAACATTTCTACCGGGACATCTGGTTTCTGCGGAAACATACTTTCTACCGAAGGTCTGAAGTCTGCAGGATGAGACTAAAACCAGGCTGCATCACGGCAACGTTCAAACTGGCTTCCTTTATACCTGGAGTCCTTTTCCACCTATCAGGACGTCCACCTATGAGGACGTCCACCTCCACCTATGAGGACGTCCACCTCCACCTATGGAGACGTCCACCTCCACCTATGAGGACGTCCACCTCCACCTATGAGGACGTCCACCTCCACCTATTGGGACGTCCACCTCCACCTATGAGGACGTCCATCTCCAGCTATGAGGACGTCCACCTCCACCTATTGGGACGTCCACCTCCACCTATGAGGACGTCCATCTCCACCTATGAGGACGTCCACCTCCACCTATTGGGACGTCCA
>NW_015151836.1:20797-27249 GCF_000732505.1 Cyprinodon variegatus | reverse complement strand
CATGTCCACCCATCGGGACTTCATGAGGAGAAGGAATGTTATTTGGATGCTGATGTTGAGAAAAATACCTGTAATAACTGTTCAGGGAAGCTGAAGCAGTCTGAAGTCGGCTTGGATCCCTCAGACGGTTCTCCGTCCAGAACCATCATTCATCAGCAGGTGGACAGAAGCACATGAGACAACAGGGATTACAGTGAACAACCTTCATCCAGAGACAGATTTAGGGGTTTTTCTCTGAGCAGAGAAGAATACTGATGAAGGAGGTGGTTCCATGGTCTGGATCCTCTCCTCTGTCCAGTCCACATCTGCTGCCTTTAGGAACAGCAGGGCCAGATCTCCTCCTGTGACATAGCTCAAACTCTGCTCCAAAGCTCTGGCCAAGGAAGAGGAGGGTGGACACCCCAGACCGATCCACCTGGAATCCTGGGACAAAGATTCTGGACTATTGGATGCATGCGAACGTCTAAAGGTTTGGACCCGTTTCCTCAGAACCAGAAGGACCTTCCTTCTCTGTCTCTGATCCATCAGAAAATCCAGGTTCTGGTTCTGAGCAGAACCGAGGAAGCTGGATGTCTGGATCAGAACTTCTAAATCCATCCCTGCTCTCTGCTCCCCTCCATCACTCATCGCCCTCAGATTATCACCTCGTCTCTCCAGCCTTCCCCCCGATCCCACATAGCGCTCACAGCCGGTCCTGAGGAGGAGCTGGGAGATGGGGGGGGGGGGGGGGGGGGGGGGGGGGGGGGGGGGGGGGGGGGGGATCGTCACGGTAACAGATACCCTGGGGATTAGGAGATACATGGAATGATAGGAGGGGGATTAGGGGACAGGGTAATGGAGAGCAGGGGGATTAGCTATGAGGGCCATCCGGGGTGTGAGAAGGTTAAGGAGGGTCAGCGGGGATGGGACTAACATCTGGAGCACCAGAAGGTTCTGTCTACTTCCAGATGTTTCGAGAGGGGTCTGGTTGCAGACCTGCACTTTCAGAACCTGAAGTTTAATCTGGACGTTTTATCCAAAGCCTTCAGGAACAGCGAGCAGCACTTATGAGCTGACGGACTTTATTAGAAGAAGAAGACATATTTTTTTGCGAGGTAAACGTTCACTGAAACCTGAAGATCCCTGTTTTATCATCATTTTTGGGTGATTTTCTTTTACTTATTCCAACATTATCTGTCTCTTACAGAAGCATGTTTCATTTGTGACTCCCGCTTTAATTTTATTTTGCTTTTATTTTGGAAGGCTTCAAATAAACTTCCTGTCCTGACAGTACATGTCTGCAGCTGGACTTTCATGGACGTTTCTCCATCTCCTCGTTTACCTGTCATGATCTTGGTGCTGATGATGGGCTTAATTACATATTTCATTCACCTGTCTGACTCTGCCTGGTTTCTCATCACAGCTTATCTGATCCACCTGCTGCCTCTATTTAAGCTGCTTGCATCAAGTCATCAGGGCCAGATGATTTTGTTCTTGCTGGCCAGTGGTGATAGTGTTTCTAGAGTTCCTTGGTGTTTCTGATTCCCTGATCCTGACCTGTTCTGCCTCTCAACCACTGAGCCTGCCTGTTCAGGCAAACCGTCTGAAAGGTTTGTTCTGAATGTTTGAATAATCCCATTATTTGTCTTGACTGAATACTGGGTCCTCTGTTCTAAATGGTGACACTACCTCTAACTGAACCAGAGCCAGAGCCCTGAAGGCGTCTTCAGTCCAACTCTGTCCTTAAATCTACAGAACCCGCCCAGATGTTGTTCCTGCTGATTTTAAGAAAGACACCAGGAGAAGTTTTGGTCTCATTACTACCAACTTCATTCTCACCAACCTGACATATCCTGAACCACCAGTTGATAGATCAGAACATCTCCACCAACTAAACATATGGAACTACCTACACGCCTCGGTGCGGTTTCTGCTAAACATTTGGACTGGAGGTGATGATCCCGTAAAACTAATGGACTTGCTGCTCAGGTCTGACCAGAACAGAACCGCGGTCCAGAGGAAGTCGTGAAGAACCACCGGTTCTCTAAAGAGCTCTATCTTATTCAACCAGATGTTCTGTTGGATCAAACAATAAAAAGGAGCTGTTGCGTTTTGGCCCCACCAGGTGAAGGTACCCCTCAGAACCACCAGGGGGCGGAGTCAGTCGATGGTTGTGTGTGTTCTGCAGCGCGGATCAACCAGCGCCTGGTTTAACCTTTGAAATTCGGCAGTTCTTGACCAACTTTTGTCTCTGGACTTGGACAGAACCATTCCTCCCGACATCAAAGCGGTTCTATCTAGAACTTTCCCAGATCTTGTCCCATTAACGCCATAAACTGGACACACCAGACACCTGAGCAGCGGGCTTGTATTCAGCCCTCTCTACTCTGGTATTCCTAAAAGAAGTCCAGTCAGCAAACTGACTCCAGAAACCTCCTGATTCAGAACCAGAGTCCAGTTCTATGTCAGCACCATCGAGTCCAGGACCTGACAGGCAGTCAGGGAGGAGGTTCTTGTTGTGTTTAAGCAGGGTTAGGTTCTAGAACATCTCCCAGAGCTCTGAACATGGAGAGGATGGACCACCTGAAGACCCACCAGGACCTGGATCAGAGGAGACATGAACGGAACAGCTTGGTCTGCCTCTCACAGGAAACAAAACATCTTAGAAGGGAAGCATGGTGGTGGCATCATGCTATGGGACAGGGCAGCAGGTCAGAGGTGATGGAAGATGAGTGGAGATGAATTCCTCTAAACTGTGATGCTAGAGCTCTGCTGAGCCTGTTTGGTTCTGACCGATCTTCCTCCACATGTTCTGAAGAAGTTTTCTTTCATCCGGTCTACAGGATCCACTTCTGCCCTCCTCATAACGAGCAGCATCTCATTCATCTTTCAGCTCCCTGCCAGAACCGCCTAAGCCCGGGCGGCGGCCCGGCTGATGTTTCCGTTCATTAGTGGCCGACGCTTTGGAGACCCTCGAGGAACCGTCTGTCTCTGAGGGGCGGAGGGTGAGGGAATGTCCCCCAGCCCGCTGAGAGACGAGCCTGTTGGTAATGAGAGGCTCTGTTTTTAGACGTGTCTATTTGCTAGACACGCTCACATGTCGGCCCGCTGCGACCCGAAGCACATTCATTCTCCGTGTTGTAACAGGTTCCACAGCCAAAGAGCTCAGGGGTCCGAGAGGCAGGAACAAAATCCGCCTCTCAAACCAGACCTTCATGATGGGAGATTTTAATCTGGACTGGTTTGATTAAATAAACTAATTGATTAGATGTAATTAATTCATTCTATTATAATCTGCTGATATAAAGGAATTACAGGATGTTTAGGAGTTACACGTGTTAAATGTGGTTCATTTAGTGTTGGTCACAGAGATAACTTCAATCTGAAAAAAAAGTGATTATTAAGAAACAATTGAATGAAAATGAAAAATTGAAAGTCGGACATTATTTTGAGCCAGGCTTCAACAAAATAAAAAAATTAAATTAAATAAAAATCCCTGCAGTCAGTCAGTTCTTGTTCCTGTCAGTCAGAGCTCTGCTCCTCATCAGCAAACTGCTCCAGGTTTCCTGTTTCAGCTCCTTCCAAAGATGCTCAGTAGGATGGAGGTCAGGGCTCCTAGGGGCCCCTTCACAACAGTCCAATGTTTTCCTCTCAGGCTCCGTATTTTAAAGCTTCATGACCTGCCACTAAGCCCAGCCATCTGATCATGCAGCACATTTCTCTCTATGATCCCTGATAGGTTGGAGATTTCACTGGACCCTGCCCAGAGCCCATAGCATAACACAGCCTCCTCCATGTTTCACAGCAGGGACAGTCTTCTCTGCATGTTTGTTTTTCTGCCTGTGAACATAGAGCTGATGTTTCTTGGCATAAATCTCCATGTTTGTCTCCACTGTGCAGAGATGTTCTCCGAGAAGCTTTGCTTCATTTAAACATGTAGTTTGGTTAATTCCAATCTTCATTTTTTTATGATTTGTTTCCATCGATGGTTCCTGATTGGTCGTTTTAAGTCCACTTTGGCTCAAACAGCAATGGGTGCTGCGATCCTTCAACTTCACGTTCACCTTTAATCTCTTGAAGTTTTTCTAGACTCTTGTTTCCATTCCTGTTATCAGTCTCTTTGATTCCTCATCAGTTTTCCTCCCGTAGCGACGTCCAGCGAGGTTGGCTACAGTCCATGGATCTTAAATTAAATTAAATTAAATTGAAAAACGATGTGATTGTTCATCTCCTCAAAGTAAAACAAGTATTTTCCTGTAACAGAACCGGACGCATATCGGTTCTGATCAGAGCAGCTTAGAAGCCAGCAGGAGAGGTTCACCTAAAGAGCAGAGACAGAGAAACACCTGGACTTTTCCTCACTTGGAAAAAACTAAACTTTTCATTTGCGACTCATTAATGTGAGCTAAAGTTTACACAGTTTATCATATTGTTAGAAATGCTTAAAAATTTGAGTCGGTTCAAAGCTCATTTCTTTCTGACCAGATAGATTTAAAAAAATCCAAAAAGAAGGAAAAAAAAAAGTTTATTTTGAAAATGACTGAACTCCCGTCATCCATCTGGTATCAACAAGATGGGAAACTATAACAGTGACTCGAATAATGACAACTTTGACGAGACGAGATGTTGGATCCCGCATTAGCCTGACTGTTCAGGTTGGACACTGAAGAAGAAGAAATTCAGGGATCGCTTAATGAGAAAGTGATGGATAAATTGAAATTTTCATGTTTCTTTTGTGCGTTTACAAATGAAGAAGGTTGGTCATATTGTGAATAATTAATTTAAAAAGTTTGACTTACATTTCTGACTGTTTTATTGACATCCTCTTTACCAAAGAGTGGCAACTCCAGCCACTGCTGTAGCTTCTATCCTATGCGTGCGGTGCGCCTTATAGTCAGAAAATAATGTATTTTCATTCATGTCAGATACTTGGATTATATTAAACTGCACTTCCAATATTCACCACTGTTCGGCGCCATTTCCCTTTTTCCTCTAAGCACGGAGCAGCCGGCTTGCTTGGACTCGCTGTGAATCATGGGATACCCAAGGCTACAAAGGTTACAGCGGACCTGTGCTTCAAAACGGGCAAAAAGATGGCTGCTTCCTTCGGCCGCATAACGAGGAGTCTTTCAATCTGAACAGGCCTCGGCGCCGCGCTGTGACGTAATCGGCTGACGAATCTGGCCTTCGGAAGACGCATCTGCCGGATTAAAACTCAGCAAATGTTCACCGAGTTGATGTGGTTGGAAAAACCTCTGATTAGGCTGATTCCCTCCTTACCATTTGGTGGCAGTAAAGCATTAGGAAATTGTTTGCCAACCGCTTTAAAAGAGAAGAAGAGGATAAAAGCCAGACTATAATTGAACGTTATACAACACACACACTGATAACGACATTTTAGAACATTTTAAAAAGATAGAGTGTTCACTTAATGGGTCTGTGTTCGAAACATGCAAATGTAATTATTTTATTTCTCATTCTCAGTCCGATCAGTCTCCTTTTCTGCAGAAAAGTCACTTTCATGCTTTGTGTTGGTTATTTCTAGGACAATAAGGTGTTATTATCATTAACCCTGTTTGCCTGTTTTCTATTCTTCCTCTTTTTGTTTAATGCCGGTTGGAAAACAGTTGCATTACTGCCACCAACTGGTTAGAAAGCGAACAGCTTCTCAGTGGCTGTAGATTCCTACTTGTTAATTTTTTACTTGTACTTGTAGTTTTTCAGAGCTGTAACTTAGTCATTTGCTGTTATAACTTCTAAACTAAAACCTGTTGTTATAATTTGTATGCATGTACTCACAGCAACAAATACAAATCTTAACCCTTATAATGTATCTTGACATACAGATCTTACAAACTAAAACAATTAATCATGCGATTTTTCTGACTGTTCTCTTGTCGCAAACCAGAGCGTCTGTCCGTCTGAACAAGGAGTGGAGAGGTCAGAGGTCATGTTCAGGTAAGGACCATCTAGATTCTTTAGTTCTGATGAGGATCTGATTGAGTCTTTAGCTGCTGTGCGGTGATAGAGCAACAGGGAGGTCTTACTTCTTCAGGGCGCTCTTGTTCATCCTCTGTTCCTCGCTCTCAGCGTGCTGAATATCAGAGCTGATCCGGTTCTCCCAGAACGATTTAATGTGCAGACGGTCATGAATCAGAGCCACGTTCATCTGCAACAAAACCAAGCAATCCTTCACACATTCTGCAAATACACATTTCAACGGGCAGTGGAAGGAACAGGTACCAAACCCAGAACCCAAGATGTTCTAACAGAGGACCGAACCTAAATCAGCTCTAAACAGACTGTGAGGTCAGAGAACAGTACCAGCAACTATGGGGCAGAGTGTCAAACATTGGTGGGATTTACTTCTTTACTGTACTTAGATACATTATTATGTATCTGTACTTTACTTGAATAGTTCCACAAAACCAGAGTTAGAAAAATCAATCCTCTGGACTTTGTTTCCAAGTTTG
>NW_015151836.1:16304-19659 GCF_000732505.1 Cyprinodon variegatus | reverse complement strand
CATCATCCATCCATCCATCCTTCATCCATCCATCCATTGTTTCTATATTTCTTATTTCTGATTAATCAATAAATATCTCCTCCCATGAGGATTTTCTCCAGTTATTTCATATTTAACTGTCCGACTATAGAGAGCCATATATAACGTTCTGTTCAGGTGGATCAGAACCATAAATGGACCTGCCAGGGTGATAGATGCTCAGTTTGACTGTTCCATTCGGGTCCATATATAAAATACCTGATCTGGACACCCGATCCGGGGGTCAAGGCTGAATGAATAAAATCCCTAAAGCAGTGAGGACCCAGCCCCCCATGACAGGCTGAGAGACACAAACACCGACTCCCATGTTTGGAGAACCCTCAGTAGATCAGCCTAGACGCAGGATGAGCCTCAGCCAGCCTCCGTTCTCAGGATCTTTATCGTAAGAGGATCAGGTCAACTCTGCAGGTTCATCGTTTGAACAATGAATGAAGGAAAAGGCTTAAAGGTAACGTCTCATAAACAGGAACACATCTGCGTCCCCTAGAGGACATGTCCATCTTTCATAGAAACCCTTTAATGAAACAAAGAACAGTAAATGCTCCTGGTTCGTTAGCCAGTTTAGCTGCTGATGGTTGAAGAAATTCACCGGCGGGTTTATTAGTGATCCAGCTGGACCACGGAATCATGTTTGTCTTAAAAGCATCCAATGAAACCTGAAGTTAAAAGCGACTGGTGTAAATCCAGCAGTGAAGTAAACAAGGATCAGCCTGAGATGTTTTTCCTCCGAGAACATGACTGGAAATATACCATAAACTTCCTGTTAACTATATCTCAACTTTCAGGATGACGTCTCAGCTTTTGGTTCAAACACAAACTGTTTTATTTTCTTAATTTTAATAAGAAAGAGACATTTTAAAGCTTTTAATCTGGCTCTAGTCTCACTGTCATATTATAAGGAATGGCTTAATAACAACAAGTAATGTCAATCAGTTAAATAAACATCAAATGTACCTGTGAAAGTAAGAAGATCTGTGTCTGATTCCCAAACGGTCCAAAAACTCTGCAGCAGGTAGCAAAGAAAGAGTCAGGTTAGGCCCAGAACTCACTAAATGAAGTAAAAAAACTAAAGACAGAATAAAAGACGTCGTCTCAAACTTGAATCTGATTTTTGTTCTAAACAAAAAAGAAAACCCAGCGACCTTCAGCCAGAGCCTCTGCTGGGCATCCGTCTGTCTGTCCGTCCCTCACAGTCCGTCTCAGCGTCCCCTCCGTAGCCCAGAACCCCTCCCACCAGCAGAACCCCTCCCAGAGACACCGTTAATCTGCTCCTCTGTTAAACATCCCTGATGTCCAGCTGAAACTCCAGAAAAGGAGAAGAGGCAGGAAATGAGAGAGGACGGCTGGTTTGAAGGGGTTCAGTTACCTCCATCATGTCTGCGAGCTGATTGGCTGTTAAGCATCAGCTGCTTTCACCCTCCTGGTAACCTTTATCAGATCATCTGAACAGGTTAAGGTGAATTCTCCATCTGGTTCTGGTGTCTCTTCCTCTCCTGTCCATAACACCCTGTCCATCCCCTCATGATGGACCAGAACTCTACGCTGCTGTGGTTCTGTTAAACTGATTTATCATTAAGATCCTGCAGGGACTGAGAAAACGATGTCAGCACCAAGGACAATTACTGACTCTTCAATGCCCCCCCCCCTCCAACACACACACACAGTTATTTAGACCCTGCATGACATCATTACAAACACAGATCAGTTTCAGGGCTAATCTCCCTGCTTCTTGAGTCATGTTTCTGTCACTTATAAACAGAGGTGGGTGTTGCTTTCACTCAGTTCCATCAACACCTTTGTTTCTAGATGTTGGAGCTTGGCCTGTTTTCCAGTGTAGTCCTGTTTCTCTGACTGTGACTAACTGGATGTGCTCTCTTCATCCTCTGACATGGGAGCTGGCTCGGAGCTCGTCTGCCTGGCTGTGTGTTTCCTGGACGGGGCCGCCTGTGGAGCTGGTTGACAGTTGCCTTTTGTATCTATGCTTCTTTTTCTATGTCTGCTTCTGTCTCCTTGAACCCCAGTGGGCCTCAGCAGATGGCCGCTCACACTGAGCCTGGTTCTGCTGGAGGTTTCTTCCTGTTCAAAGGGAGTTTTTCCTCTCCACTGTCACTACAAGCATGCTTAGTGAAAGTTGGGGGAGTGGTGGCCTAGTGGTTAGGGCATAGAGCTTTGAATCCTGATGTTCTGAGTTCAAGACCCACTCCTACAGACTGCCACTCTGGGTCCCTGAGCAAGACCTTTAACCCCCCCTGCTCCCCAGGCACTGCACAATGGCAGCCCACTGCTCTCCAAAGGGATGGGTTAAATGCAGAGAATTTCTTTGCTCTGTACTTGTGACAGTGGAATGACAATAAAAAAGCAGAAAAAACAAAAACAAGAAAAAGTGACCAGAGATGACATAATGTGAATTGGTGCTATACGCACTTTAAGAAATGGAAATGTCATTAAAGCTGTTAAAAAAATTTGTTTTGTATACAATCTGTGTGTACAAAACAACACTATAAGTTGTCTAAGTCTAGAAATAAACTGAATTGAATTGAGTTTTATTTTTTGTTTCTGTTTATTGTTGCTTTTAGAACTGTGTAATTTGGCCTCTATGGGATCTGATCTGGTTTATTCTCTTTTTTTCCGTTAGTTCATCATAATGTTTTAATAGTGACAAAATCAGGATATTTGTCCAAAATCGTACTTTACTGCCTGTCATCATGTGAGTGTCTAACATTTCCCAGCTTTATTTCAGAGCAGACTGTTTAAGGTGGACTGACTGAACAGGTGCCAATGTTTTCATGACCTTCATGAAACTGAGACTTAAACACAGTATTGTTTGCATTCATGGCTGGACTGGATCCTAAAACATAAAGATGACATCGGAGGCCATGAATCCATTCTGTCAGGCCTGATAAAGATAGAAGTCCAGACATGGGAATGTGTGTTTGACAGCCTGCTGCAGAATCAGATCACGCCCCGAGAGGGCTGACATTTAAGTCTTGTTGTCACCCAAGTGTCCCACAAACAGACACAGGTTTTACTTCCACCTTTATGAGACTGCCAACTGACACCCGTCCATCTCTGCTAAAGCTCAATCCTGCCACAGCTCGGATTTTCTGCTCCAAAATCAGGAGTAAAGAGACAGGAGGCTAAATCAGGACAAACCTTTTCAAGTAAAGAAAATCCTACATCAAGGGTGTAACTTTGTGATAAAAGTTGGTGGGGAGACTTTAAGGGTGGTGACACTCTAAGGGTGGGGGCGCTCTAAGGGTGGGGGTGCTTTAAGGGTGGTGACGCTCTAAGGGTGGGGGCGCTCTAAGGGTGGGGG
>NW_015151836.1:13431-14668 GCF_000732505.1 Cyprinodon variegatus | reverse complement strand
AGATACCTAAACTCCTCCACTAGGGGCAGTACATCCTCCCCAACCCAGAGAAGGCACTCTACCCTCCAGACCATGGTCTCGGATTTGGAGGCACTGATCCTCATCCCGGGCTCTTCACACTCGGCTGCGAACCGCTCCAGTGAGAGCTGCAGATCACGCCCTGATGAAGCCAATAGAACCACATCATCTGCAAATAACGGAGATGCAATCCTAATCCTAAATATTATTTATTTCTAGTTATTCCAAAAAAGTTAAAAAATAAAAAAACAATCCCCTGGACTTTGTTTCCAAGTTTGAAGACGTTTCGTTTCCCATCCAGGAAGCTCTTTCAATTTAAAATGTCAGAAATAGTGTTGAGTTTGAAGCTTTATATAGTAGACCAAAGACGTGTTTGGGCTTAGAAAACATTTAAAGTGAACCAGAAGAACCCCCTGCTCACCAAGTTAAATGCAGTAAAGTTCTCCAAAGTGAAATCAGTGGAGTTCAATTATTACTATTCAGAGATTTTAGAATTTCTTTTAAGGCTAGATATTTCCAGTTGGTGGGCCGTTTTGTTTAAAAAGACCATAAAGCATTGTTAAAACTATTGTGAAATTCTTCTCTGGTTCTTCCCCTCTAAAAGCTTTAATCACTAGAGAGAGTTTCTAAATCCCCTTTGTTTCAGCAGTGCTGCTGAGAGCACCATTAGGATGTGCATCTCAATAATTTATGGCAGTTTTCAAGGTTGACTAAAGAATGTAATAAGATGGGGCATCAGTAAGTGCCAACTGTTTTTGACAAGTTTTTGAGGGATGTGGAGTCCTTATAATTAATCCTTTTAGGTGTGATTTTAATGCAAAACATTGTTATTGTTAGAATGTGTTTCAAAAGAGTGTTTGAAATTATTCATGCTGATTTTACGCATTTTAAATCTCTCTATCAACTAACTTTAGTGACAGAATTTGGCCTGCTGCTTGCAGCATTCAGTCCTTCACCTTCATTTAGTCTGTCAGTTTTTCCTGATCACCATGGTTGTCCGATCCCGGCATCTCTGCTGCTTCTATCCTGTCTTTCCTGAATCCCTTCCCTCAAACAACAGGCTCCACTGCTAACTTCTATCACTTATCTTTCTGTTGGTGCTCTTGCTTTTTCTCCTCTTCCTGCCTGCTGTTGAAAATGCCGCAGAATACCCAGGCTCTTGGAGTGCAGGAACCACCAACTGTGTGAGGAGTTCATTTTTATCAGTCAATACACACAC
>NW_015151836.1:8591-9621 GCF_000732505.1 Cyprinodon variegatus | reverse complement strand
TATGTCCTCCAGCAGTCTAAGCCTATAGCAGCAGAACTATAGAGATAGATCAGGATAACCTGAGCCACTCTAACTAGAAGCTTTATCTAAAAGGATTGAGAGCGTAAAGAATTACCTATAATCAAACAAGTGTGTATATAAATATGTAAATGCCTAAAAAATGTGCCTTACGAAAAGAGCGGAGCCATCTTCATACTTTTTCCCCTCTGTAACCACTTTATTATTCGAGGTAGACTGTGATCCAGAGCATGTCTAAAATGACGGATTCTACTCCGATTTTTTTAAACTTACTACAATGGACAAGTTGTAGATCATTTACTGTAACCATCATTAAATAAAGACGATAAGAAATATTTTTTTTCACAAAATGAAAGAGCTCACTGCTTGGACACAACATCTACAGCTTCTACATTGCATCTAAGGCTAATATTCAGTGTTGTCCCGTGAAAAGACATATTTAAGAAAATTAGCGTGCAGGAATATCTGTTCTTTAATTCTCACTAACAGAAATGCTTGAGCAGAAGTGGTTAGGCAGAGCTTTGAAGTTACTAATTTAAGAAAGAATGGGTCTTTTTACACTTAAACATGATCAGTTTAAATTTTGTTACACAGATACTCCAAATATGAAAGGAATACAAGTGGCCAGTCCACAGGCTTTCCAGGCAGGCAGTAGATTAACACTGTGGGTCCTTCTGAATTATGCAACACTGGTAAAGACTCTTTATCCAAAGCAGAAGTGACTAAGCCAAATGCTGTCTTCACAGTGCTGGCTGAAAGGGCAGTAAAGGACCTTCTATGCTGGCTTTCTCTTGTAGAGGAACGCCCCTCATCCTCTCTTCATTTTCAAAAAAAGCATATTGGTCTCTTTATAAACTCAAATAATCGCACAGATCACCTGGAGGGGTAAAATATGTTATACAAACATAGGGTGCATGTAAACTAAGCTGGTTGACAGTTGCCTTTTGTATCTATGCTTCTTTTTCTATGTCTGCTTCTGTCTCCTTGAACCCCAGTGGGCCTCAGCAGATGG
>NW_015151836.1:2289-3981 GCF_000732505.1 Cyprinodon variegatus | reverse complement strand
TTCAGATGACATGATGTGAATTGGCGCTATAGAAATAAACTGAACTGAATTGAAATTGCACGTGCCAACTCCCTAAAAGGGCTTAAATATTGTTTTATAATCTCTGCAAACAAGATCAAAAGCTGCTGTCCTTCCCTCTAAACATTTTCATTAGTTAATTGGATTTTTGTTGTAAACAAACATGGCTAAAGAACATAGCCCACTGGTTCAGTTTGGGCGGCTCATTCCTGCTCGTTTGGCTTTTGAAGGGCAAATACTCTCAAAGTTCAAAGGGCTTTCTACCAACCAGAAACAAAATGAAACCACACTCTAACACATTGTTTGGTCAGAGGAAAAAAAAGGTATAAATCCACTCATGCTGTTGTACTTTGTTTAATTTGAAATTTGAAATTCAGGGACTTTGATTCAATTACCTCAAAACAGGATTAATCCCAAAATGCTCCTTATTACCAGTGGCTCTCTTTCTGAGCTGAAAAGTGTTGTTGCACCATTTTTAAGAATTCACCATCTGTATTTTCTCCCCCAATTGTTAGATTTCTTACCACATAGTAAAATAAATTCAGTAAGGAATTCAGAATTAACCTATTTAACTATAAATTGAGTATTTACAACTAGTATAAATCTGCTCAATTGTTGGAGTTAATAATCAGTGTAAAAATTGACAGCTAAGCAGTTTAACTTTGATTACCTGTCCGTCTCTGAAAGATTCTTCATTTTGACACTAATATGAGTAAAATTAACTGTGAAATCAATCTGACTGGATGATCAGGTGACTGTAAAGTGCCTTGAGATGACGGTTATGTGAATTGGCGCTATAGAAATAAACTGAATAGAATTGAATATCTGACACCAGTTATGGAGTAAATTTTACACTGATTTAGAATGGGACCAAATATGGAGTCAGAATGGGGTCAACATGTTTGTAAAATGAAAAATTTGAGCTGGAACTGAAAAATCAAAAGTTGAAAGCAGAAAAATAGAAGTTATACTTGAAAAAGTAAACTTAAAATAATGAAAATTGTATCTAAATTCTTCCCCTCAGCTTGAAAAAACACATAATTTAAATACACTTTTTCTTTTATTATTTATTTTCTTCATTTCAGTTTTAGATTTTAGATTTTGAGATACAAATCCATTTTTTCTGTTTCTATTTTTTTTCTTTTTAGTCTCAAATTCCTTTTTTAGTTTCAGGATTTTTTTTACACATCTTTTTTTTTCACATTCAGATTTTAACTCCATTCTGACAGGGGTGGGCGGGGGAAACGTGATTGACAGCTTTCAGCAGCACCGGAAAAGTCAGAGTTTCCCTTTTTCAGGTTTATAAAACTTAAAGGCATACTATGCAACATTTTTCAGTTAATCAATGTGTTCTATAACGTTTTGGATGATTAAATGAGTCATTTCAGGTCGAACAAAGGTTTTCTCAGCCGCCCTGGTGGTCTGTGGGATAAATACCGCACTTGCAATTGCAGGAGCCCTCGGCCCGCACCCTAGGGCTGGGCGATAATTGAATAACGATATATATCGATCGATAGACGTGTGGCGCAATAGAAAAAAAGAGGGTCGATAAAAGTTCGATAAAAAAGAAACGCAGTTTTCCTTCCTTCTCATTGTAGCCTAGCATGTAGGTTTATGTAACCAATCACAATCGCGGACCCAGGCACGCCGTCACCAAGCGCCGCCCTCTCAAAC
>NW_015151836.1:0-979 GCF_000732505.1 Cyprinodon variegatus | reverse complement strand
CTCAATTCAAGAAAAAATGAATTATCTTTGATCTGATGTTTTTTTTGCAGTGCATGGATTTGTGTCATGGTGTTAAAAAAAACACTTTATTACAGGGAAAATCAAAGCCTTTTATCTTAAACTACAGTTAAAGAAAAAGGCAAAAATGTGATTAAATGCTATTATTCGAGTGAAAAATATTCATTATTATTAAAGCATTGATTTTTTTTTTTTTTTTAGCTATAATTTACTTTAACTTTGGTGATGATAAGACTAGAGAGCCTCATGCAATCGCCCTAATCTGAAACTCAATGATTCTCTATCAGATTTCAAGTTTTGACCTTAGCTGAGCTACTAAAACATTTTATTATTATTGTTAATCAAAAGAATTTTAGGAAAATAAATAATAAATTTGTTTAGAAGGACCAAGTCACCAAATTTACGTTATTGAACTAAGGAATATTTTCTATCTGGAAGATTCTGCCAAGTCTAACCTGCATATCCTGACCAACACTTTTGCAGAAGTTAGAGCATCAAATTAATGCTCAAGTAAAAGTGTAAAAGTAAAATTTGTAAACAATTGAAAGTATTAGTTAAAAGTGATCCAGGAAAAACTGTGAAGGCCAGAAGCTTTACTGCTCTACTCTTTTAAAGGAACATTTTTCTACAATTCTGGATAATAACTTCCTTAGACTTCATTTTCTTAGTTTTATAAGTAATGGTAACAGCGTCACATTTAACTTTGTATCATCTTGAAAAACTATTTATGTTGATATGTGGTGAACAACAGGTTGGGGCAGCACCGGGTCCAACCACAAAGAAATGAATTGTCTGGATGAAACTAATTATTTCTGCTCATCAGCCAGTAGCAACCAAGGCTCTGCTTTTTAAGCTTTCAGCTTCCAGTCCACCATCAGCGTCCAGACTCTAAAAGGAAGACTCTTTTCTCATAAATCTCTCAATTTTATCCTTATCAATACTCAGGGATTACTACACCAAA
>NW_015151835.1:170447-171819 GCF_000732505.1 Cyprinodon variegatus | reverse complement strand
TTGCCACAGAGAGGCGTGAACCATCAGGCCCCCTCGGGTGGCCTCAAAGACGGAGAGGTAGTAAACAGTACAACTAAAAATGGACAGAGTCCGCCCCAAAAGCACTTGGCAGAGAAGCGGACGACTGCCACACTCTTATCAGCACACAGAAACCACGAGGAGCCAGTGGATGAGTTCTTTATCTGAACTCCTGCTATGTAAGCTGGGGTGGTAAATGCAGGAAAAATTGGTTCAGCCTGATAAACGAAGCCTGGGGAGTCTGAAGCCTTTAAATGACCTGATTGCTCTGATAGAAGTTCAGAAATCAAAGTGATGTTACTTATTTATAGTGCCATACCAAAACATTCATACACCTTCAGATTCGGTACATTTCTGCTCATTTCAGGCAGAGATTCTGATACCTTTTATTAGGGATGGACCTGTATAAAGTGGGGCATCACTGTTAAATGGAAGACGAATTCTAATTGTTTAAGACACTTTTTTTTAAACACGAAGAAGTCTGAGCCTCTGGTAGAGCAGGGGTGCTCAAGTCCGGTCCTCAAGATCTACTATCCTGCAACTTTTTGATGCACCCCATTTTTAACACACCTGAATCAAATGAGTGGCTCGTTATGATGCCTCTGCTGGGCTAAATGAGGAGATTGAGCCTGTCGATTGAGGTGTGTTAGAGAAGAGATGCATCTAAAACTTACAGGATGGTAGGTCTTAAGGACTGGACTTTAGCACCCCTGTGGTAGAGGAAAGCATTCCCTCAGGATAATGCTGCCATGAAGATGTTTTGTTAGCTTTCCTCCTAATAGAGTTTGATCAGAGCACACTTTTTCAGAAACCTGGTTTTCTCTTTTCTTCCTCCTTTTCCATTTGTGAAGGGCTCTCTGCAGCTCCTCCAGATGTTACCAGGGGCATTATGGATGTTTCTGCTATTAATGCTCTCCCTGCTTCGTTTGCTGTTGTGCCATAATCTCTCCATATGAAGATAATGAATTTCTATGAGGTTCAAAGCTTCAGAAAATTGTTTTATCACCAAATCCTGCCTTTATTTTTTTGTAGACGTCTGTAGTAGCTCAGATTTTTCATTTTTATTTGTTAAATGTATATTTACATTTACATGTATAATTTTACTTTTATTTGATTATTAAACCCTACTTTGTGATTAAGGCATAACATCTCCATAAAATAGAATAATTTAGGCTTGTGGTTGTTGTGTAAACATGAATGTTTTTCCAAGATGCAGATTTCAGTTTTTAATTCATTCAGTTTTTTAGCTCAACTGTTTTTAAATAGATTTTTTAAATATACAGATCACTCTAAAGTCCAGATCATCTGAAGACTTCTTCTAGCTTAGTACTCTTTGTTTTACCTGAGTTGAATG
>NW_015151835.1:141707-169394 GCF_000732505.1 Cyprinodon variegatus | reverse complement strand
CAGGTAAAAAGATGTTTTCTGCTGTAATAGTAGAGACAATGTCCAATTCAGATAACAGAGCGACAAAACAAACAGCACCGCTGCTCTATTTTATGTTTTTTTAGTTTCAGCCTGTGGATTATGCTGTCTTCTAGGGAAAAAAAGCAGTTTAGGATCTAAATCACTGGGATAATGTACCCTGTTTTAAGTTATTAATATTGACAGAGCTAATTACTAATATAAAATATAAAAACTCCATAGTTGTTTTGACACGAAAAGAAAATTCACACACTCCTTTCTTTATTTAAACACTAAAAAGCTCAAGTTTCATGTGGGAAGACTAACAATGCAACTTTATTTAATTTTAAGCAACTTTCTTTAACTTAAAACATTTACAATTTTTTCATATAAAAAAAAAATCAAAAGTGTATCCAGTCGTCTCAAATTAATACACATCAGAGCTGTGATCAGAAATCCAGCTATTTTAGCTCTAAGCTTTTTAAAAAATTTCATTTATTTTATTTGTAGGTACTGTGCAGCTAGAACCTGAATCTAGAAACAAGCTGCAGCTGTTCAGTCTGAATTATTGTATAAGTCAGACATGTGTTGGTCCGGAATTTTACTTGGCATCAATACTGTTACAACCTAATTTATCAGATATTTATATAAAACACTAACCGCCTCATCTTATAGCTCTGTGATACGGTGGCCCATCAGGGTCAAGTGCTTCGTGATCAGGTTACATCACATTTAGTTCATCTACACTTCGATTACTTAAATGTTTTACAGCAAGTTTGTTCTTATCTTTTAGCACTTGTGTCTAAATATACTTACCTTAGTTGATGAAGCTGTGAAACATCTATGTCTGCCACAAATAAAATAAATCACAAATAACTGCTTCATCACATGCTCTCTTATTGCACAAAGGCTAATCACATGAAATAATTAAATACACCAAATCTTACACACAGTGTGATATTTAGGGAAGAAATAAAGAGAAAGCTAATATTTGTTCCCATAGTATAGAAAGCTTTAGGGCTTCCACTTTATATGGGAAGAAAGCACACTGGCAGGTCAAAGGTCCCACAGAGAACCTATGGAAAGTTTTTCTTTTTTAATGCTAATTAAACTTTTTTTGGTGTATCACATCAAAGCTGTATTAATTAGATGATAATGTTTACCTCTTTGTTTAATTTGCTTTCAGTAGTATAAACACGGTGTATTGTTCTGGAATCCATTTCATGAAGGAGGTTTAACAAACTCAGATTCAAATCCACCACTCTAAATTGATCTAGCCTAAAGTCAGGAACTCTGAGTGTTCGGTTTTACAACAGCTGCTATCAATTAGTTCAATCAATTTTAACTACATCCACTCAGAGTTAAATGTGTGCACAATAAGTAGAAGGAGAAGATTGTTGCTCGAGTTAAAGCGTAAGTTTAAATGAAAGTGGTCTATGGCAGGCCGTTTTTACATTTATTAGAAGAACTCCTCTCTGTTGTTCCATTTGTATATCACTAAAATAAGGTTCTTTCTGATCAAAATCACACTCCTAGACGTAACTGTAATGATATGTTTTATAAATTACATTTGTGTAGCAGAAACTGAATTTTAGAAAGTGAAAAAAAAATTATACTAGTAAGAATTTAGTTTTATATATCTAGAAATGTTAACACATTATAATTGCCCGTTCTGACATTTATCAGCTTGATGCAAAATGTCTTTATGATATCTGAAAACAAATTTTTCATAGTTAAAATAAAAATACTGACCAGTAATATTAGCGATATGGAGATCTGAAGTTAATTTCAAGACACCCAGAATGTTTATTCTAGATGTGGAGAATTTTGTTCATCATTTTGTTTTAAAGGGTCATTTAGACAAAGAAAATATAAGGTTCTGGGGAGAATGTTACTAAGGTGACAGAAACAGGTTGAATAAACTCTCTCTTTGTGAACCAGAAAAGTCAGAGTTTCAGGTTTAGAAAACTTAGAGTTTTCTGTAAACCTGCTTCATGAAATGGACCTCTGGTTTTGGATCGGTATCACACTAGTGTCAGTCAGGATCCAGTTGAAAAAGTGCAGGACCCTTCCCTTAATGTGAAACTGTATGTAAACAAATTGCACTTTTAATGTCAAGGCTCCCCCTGCTGGTCAAAGCATGTTATTACTCTGAGGACTATTGCTGCAGCCGGTCCAGCTTAGATCTTTAGCCCATTGGCCCTCTCTGGTGACCCGCACCTTCACGGGGTCAAACCTCCAGAACCGTTGCTCTTTGAAGAGGTAAAGCCGCCCGTCTGGACGGGTCAGCGCCCCGTTGATGCCCTGCGGCAGTCCAGTCCAATCTTTTAGCCTGCGAGGATAGTAGGCCTCTGGGCGCAAAGTTTTAAGGTTGAGCACAAAGTAGCGGGAACCTTTGAAGAGCACCAAATGACCCAGAGGGGCATAGTAGAAAGCACAGTCTGGGCGTCGAGGCAGACCCAGCTCTTTGTTCTTCCTGGGGAACCCTGGGTCCAGCCCTGTGCCTGTGTAACGCCACATCCGCTTTCCTGCAGGACAACAGACAAAGGAATCAGTTCATGACAGTCACTGAGAGAGTTTTTGTCCTCATGCTTATTACACAGTAACGTCTTTCTCCTGTCAAGAGATGGACGCTTTCTATACTTTGATGAGATTTCATACACCAGGTTAAAAAACATATGCCATTATTTTCAACCTCCTACACTCCGATAAGCCAGAATAAAATGCACATATTGTACCTGGCTTGAGAAGGTAGATATTATGAAGGATCAGGACAGTTGCTAAATTACATGAAAAACAGCAATTTCAAATTTAACATTTAAATCCTACAATTAGAGATCCAGTTTGATAAGCATTTATACATTTTAAATCGAACTATTAAAGAGGAATTGTAAATTGTATTTATTAATCTTTATTAAATAATTCAATTTGCAAATGTATTTTCAACCCTATTTCTAAATAAATATCTTAAACCCATGTATTTATCTGATAAGAAATACCTTTCCTAATCACACATTTAAAAAGATAATTTCTTATTCCATTTTTATTTTCACCTTGTATTTTCAAATCTTTTTAGAAGTTTAATTTTCTTTTTATTTCACCTCGTCCATTTACCTTTTTCATGACCCGTCTGGTGCCTCAGCACACTGAACACCAGTTTAACCAATCACAGTTGCTCCTCAGATGTAACCAGCTCCATCATTGGTCATTTGGTGAACTAACCAATGAGAACTGTAAGGTGGATTGAAAATGCAAGGTGAAGAATATAATGAGAACGAAGTAATGATTTACCTTCTAAAATGTGTGATTAGAAAGGGTATTTATAATCAGGTTTATTAATATAGGCTTTTAAAATCGCCATTTCGGATTAGTATTTTAAAATACAATTAGAATTTGCATCATTTACGAATAGATGGATAAATATCATTTCTCTTTAGTATTTCAATTTAAAATCAACAAATGGAAACCGCTTTTCAAATTGGATTTCTAATTATTTAAATGTTAAGATTTTTTAAATGACTCCATATTATATAACCATGAAAATCTATGAGGACAACAGATGGGTCATGGAGAAAGGTGGGAGTTTAAAAGCAGGTTAAGATTTGAGCGGTGCAGTAACACTTTAAATTGACCTGAACACGACCCCATAATAAAACATGGTGGCATAGGCATCATGCTGGGGGAATGTTCTTCTTCAGCAAGAACAGAGGAGCTGGTCAAAGCTGGCAACATTGTTGGAGTTAAATACAAAAAGAGTTGACCTGTCAGAGGAAGATATGGACTTGAGACAGGGATGGAGGTTTGACTTTAAACAGGACAATAATCGTTGCACAATAAAAAAGTTTTTATTGTGCAACTTGTGCACTAAATAGGCTACAACAAAAAATAAATAATTCTGGTTTTAATGTGTAATTGGTACATCTCTTTTTCATATTGAACCACAACGTATCATTAGAAACAATTTTAATTTCCTTATTCAGTGATCATTCATTATATCTGAGTGAATCTGAGCTATTTAGAGTAAATAAACAAACATTTGCTTCTCATTAGCAGTGTTTCCATTCAACTGAAATGTTAGTTTCTTTTAAACTTTTAAAGTTTCTGAAAAAAGAAATGCGAATTTGCTGCGTTTCCATCTGGTTTTAAGCAAATTAACCAAGCACCGTAAGTTATAATGTGTCATATGTCGTTGTCCATATTACATCGCCATGCATGGCTGTAGGAAACAGGAAGTAAAAGCTGAAATCTAGCACTGACCAAAGATCAGTAATGGAGGAAAGTTTTAATTAATGTATTGCGATCGTGGAAGTAGTTCTTAGGTTAACGTGTCAGTTAGTGATGGCGATGTTGCTTCCAGCCTTCTTTACGTGCATAAGAACATCTGGGAAACAGCTGATCGGTCATGTGAGTAAAAGTTCGCTACTTCAGAGCTGATTCCCAAAAAAGTGTTTCCAGCTCTAGTTTTGTGCATCAACCCTTTTTTCACCAATGCCAAAGAAACTTTTTTGAGCATTTGATAGTTTTCTTTCTAATTTTGCCATTTTCATCAAGCTTTTCTTGATACTATACTTCAAAATGTAAATTAGAAAAAGGTGATGGAAACATAATTATTTACTGAAAGAGGTTTAATACAAATGCATGCTGCACTTTTCAGATTTTGAACTGTAGAAATGTTCTGGAAAACAATGTATGATTTTCTTTCCCCGGTCTTCATATGATACTTAACGCGGGTCTTTCACACAAGAACCCAGTGAATTGAGTCGGTTTATTCTTATAAGAAAATTAAATAAAGGTTTAAGGCACATAAAAAAAACTCCACAAGTCACTGAAACTGTTACATGGAGATACAATGTACTACATAATATTATGAATTGTGCATTGAGAGAGCTTCAGTTGTGAAAGTAAGCCTAATTTGTTATATTGTAGATGAAAGAACTCTGATGAGGCAGGTCTTTGGCTCATTGAGCAACATTTTAAAGCTTCAAACACTTGAATAGCCTTTAGCACAAAGGAGACGCTAATTAAGATCCTCAGCTGAAGCCTCAGCACAGTGTGTTCTTTAAATAGAATTTTACTCCATAAATGGGCCCACAAGAATCTATTTTTGAAATTCTATCACATATGTGAAGGTTAGAAAAGTATGAGTCCAATTAAGCAGCTCAGTGGAGCAGCACCTTTGAAAAAATACCACTTGGAGTCCAAAGGGGAGAAAGCAGCAGCCTCTATGGCCTCAGGGAGTCCAGGCCAGCGCTGACGGAGGATGAACGGGCCGCTCACACTGCCTTTAGACGATACCGTCCAAAACCGGCTGCCCCGGAACACCAGAACTGTCTGCTTCTCATCTGGACGCACAACATGACTCAGGAAGTAATGCGGTTTGCATTTAAAAAACAGATATAAACGGTTTCTTTTTGTTGTTGTTTTTTTGTGCAGCACTTCATTTGGACCTCACCCGCTGTAATCGCATCAAAGACCCCGTGGCAATACAGAGGCTGTCCTGGGTTTTGGCTCTGAAGCTCGTTGAACTCCCACTCCTGCAGCGCAGCATGTAATACCTTTCCAGGTAGCCTCACTGGACGATTACTCAATGGTTTCCCTGAAGAAAAAAAAAAAAGAGTCAAGGCATCAAACAGGACAGGGATGAGGATGCTATCATTTTGATGGCTGCTCTGACATCCGCAGGACTGTCTGGGTCTCATTTCCCCTTCTATATGAGAAGCAATTAAAAACATTTTATAAATGGGGGGGCTGTTCATCCAAGTAGAAGACAAGGAGGATGTTAACATTTAAATTGTTCTTTACAGGATGTGGCGGCGTAAACCTAAACCGATGGTTCACATTATACAGCAATGAAAATAAACACAAGACTTAAGATAGAGCTCATATGGAAAATCTTAAACCAATCTAATTAAATGAAACCATTTAGACAAAAAGGTCTTTCTACCATCTCAATGCTGCATTGTTCTGTAATCGACAGATGTCAGCAAACTAAAGTATACAGGGCAGAATGAAGAGAGCAAGGCCACGAGTAAACAATGGCGGCTTAAGCTTGATTATAGTCATTCTGTTGGCAAAGATCTGAGCAAATATTTTCGCTAGAAGTGGATAAAATCAGCATCCTCGTGAACTGGAGGAAGACAGCAGGAAGAAAACTTATATACACACCACAATGGATAGCAGTGCAGAGATAAGGCCTGGAAGTCTGAGTTTAGTTTTCTAAACCACCATGATCTGAAGGTGTTGTACATTTAGAGATCTTCCTGTTTAATTTTTATGCTCATGTATGTTCTGTGTTAATAAGTCTCCACCGTCAGCTGCTGCTCCTTTTCTGATTTCATCTTCTAATTTTCTTTTCTAAATCTCTCTTATTTTTCCTCCCCTGCCTGAGTATCAAAGTTCTCTTTTTCTTATCGTTCTCTGCTGGTTCCTTCTATTACCATTTCCTCACACTTTCTCCTACCTGCCTGTAAGGTTGTTTTTTTTTTTTTTTATCATCAGCATCAACACATTTAGGTATGCACTGATCCGATATTTTTATCAACATTGCTCCAGATATAGATTTTTTTTTTAAACTAGATCGGTATCGGGACAATTGACTCAATATAGGGGCCGATCTATTCATTCTAACTCTATGCTATGCTCTGCCATCATGCGGCAGCGCAACAACACAACACGGCCATATTGTTTATGAAGGAGCGAGCGAAAGCATCTGCGGTGTGGTTTTTCAGGCTCTCTCAGCCTACTAGCCCAATGGCTACGTGCAATATTTGTGGGAGAAATGTTCCGAGGGGCGGTGTTGAATCGTCAAACTATAACACCACCAATTCAATGAAACACCTTCAGAAGTTTCATAACAAGAAACATGCTGAGATTTTTGGACTCGGCAAACATAAACGAAGCAGCAGGAAGCAGGTAACTTTGATGGAAGCAAAGGAAAGAAGTGACATTTTTCCATGTAACAGTATACAGGCCAAAAAAAAACACAGAGATGACACTTGATAATGACTCTTGTTTTACATGTTGACCAAGTCAGAGAACTTTTGGTTTAAGATTTTGTGCAAAGTTGTTAAATAAATGAGTCAAAACATTTATATTTGGGTTGTTTCCTATTTTTTTATTTTTTTTTAAAGGGAAATCAAATCATATGCACAGAAGAATGATCCCATTTCTTTTTCGCACAAAAAAACATTTTTTTAAGGTAATAATTGGGTGCTGTTTTTGGTATCGGATCGGTATCGGCCGACATTAAACTTCAAATATCGGTATCGTATCGGAGGTGCAAAAAGTGGATCGGTGCATCCCTAAACACATTTCAGCTCACCATGCAGCCTCCATGTTTTTCATTTTGATCAACCTCTACTTTACTTTTTATATAAAAAAAAATCTAATTATATTTTAATGAAATCACAAAGGTCTACCTGGTAGTCTTAGTTTTATTGTTTATTTCTCATAGAAGGTTTAACAAGCTTATTGCTTCGTTTAAACCTCCAATTTCCAGGATGAAGCCGTTGATTGATCTAATGCTGCCATTTACTCTGTTCTCAAGGTGTTTTTCTTTCTTTCTCAATGAAAGTACTCCTGGCCCAAAGATAATATATAAGCTTTGCTGTGTTTTCTTCCTGGATAGAGCCACAGACAGGGATTTTGCTTCTATTATTTTGAGGTTGCTTTTTGCTTCTCTTTTATATAGAAGGCAATCCTAGCTTAATGATCTGCTTTCAGTTGTGCTTCTTCACTTTTTGCCGTTACTGACATCGATGTGTTCCTTCTTTCTTTCACATAAGTATTCACATTCCTTTGGTTTTTGTTTGCTGTATCTTTCTGTGACTCGTACTGCTCAGGACCCAAAGCAGCAGCCGTCACAGCAGACGGCCATTCATGGTGAGTTTGGTCACGTTGGATGTTTCTTTCCATTAAAGGTGAATAGTTTTAATTTCTCATCACTACGGTTACCAATCCAATGCAAGATTCAAATGCCATCACAGTTTATTTATTAGTCAACATTTCCCTACTCAGGGGCACACATATCAGCTTCTGTCTTCAGATAAATTCATCCTAAAGGACGCTGCACCTTAAAACTGCTTCAACGTGTGGATACAGTTCTGTGGTGTGTTATGTACCATGTGTTTTTTTTTCCCCCCAGTGTTTATGAATCCAGAACAAAATAATTATAACTCTGAAAAGTCTAGAGACTGAGTAACCTTAGCATTACAGGGCTTCTGCAGGCATCTGTAACATCCAGATGCGTCTTCTGTTAATTATTTTTATGTTCTTTTCTTCTCCTTTAAAGAGACATTTTCAACATTTTACTGTTTGAGTAAAACATGCTAAAAAAAATTATCCATTGCATTCCAGGTACAGAAAATCCGGATCAGACCAGTGTTTCTTATGGGTTTGCAGGGGAGCAGTAAGTCAAAGCAGCAGGGATCGGATCTCACAAACATAAATACCTCTGGCTGAAGGCTTTCCTGCAGCACCAGCAGTCTTGTCTGTATCTGTGTGATGAGCTGTTTGACATTTATGTGGGAGCGGCTGCAGAGATCACAGCCAGAGGGTGGAGATTATGCACAAATTAAGGTTACAGGACAAAAAAATTTGAATTAGTTAAGCTCCATCTGCCAAATAAAAAACTTTTCTTTTAAAGCTAAATTTAAAGCAAAAGTTTAATTTTGCTTTAGTGCGACCAATAAAGTGGTCTTTTTCTGGTTTTTGAATAGCATCGGGAAGAGGAGGTTGCTGAATAGTATTTCTAATAGCTGAGGACAGAATGTGTCCAGAGGCTGAGCAGATGGGAATCTTCAGATAAGTAGAAACGGAGGCATCCAGAGGCAGCCTGCCTGCAAGCTTCTCCTGAGTCCAATCTCAAGTTCAGCCCTGAATTATACAAATTATTGTGTGACCCTCCGGCAGGCATGAAGAAATTCCTTCAGAGTGCAGCTGCTCTGCACCTGAGGTTCAGGGTCAACGTAGAGAAACATCTTCTCACGCATTCAAGAGCAATGCTTGATCACAGAGGGGCCCGAGGAACTGCTTTTGACATGAAAAAACACAATGATGTGTTTTCTTTTGTTTGTTTTTTATGTTGCGCTGAATACATTTTCCAAGAAGGTGAAAAAAGGAACAGCAATGCATAACCCCACGTGTGGAAACCTGTCCTTACACATGCCAGGAGTTACGGCACACTCCCTCTAAACAGAAACTGTTATAAACACACATAATGCGATGCTCCCACAGCAGCCATCTATCAAAACAGAGCTGAGAAAGACTCCCAGGGAAACTCTGAGAGTGTTATTTTGACAGGAACAGCATTAAACCTTCATTCAAGGGGTCACAGAGCAGACCCCTCCTGCTGAAGAGATAAACTCGGCCAACAGCACAGAGGGGGGGTGTTGTGGTTTAGATTAGAAACTGTTCCCATGTTTGCCAGGAACTCAGAGAAACATAAAGACTGTGGAAAGTTCTCTGCTCTTTCCAGCAGGCCTCTCACTTGTTACATTAAAGTTATGAGTTTGTTTACATAAAAGCTCTGAATGTGTGCACTTTATCACCAGGAGACAAACACAAGTCAGATGTTGAGGATCTAGTTCAACATCTCATTTAGAACCTGTTGGAAAAAACAAGCCCATATCGGAGCACTGCAAATACGCTGCTCTGCTCACACCCGATTTACAGCCCAGTTTACAAACACTCTTACATGTGTCTAAACTGTAATTTTTGCTCTGTTGATGACTTACTTGAACAATTTTAATTGGGTACTAACAATAAAACTTACAGTATAGGTAATCTTTGAAAATATAAGAAGTGAGATCGCAAGTTTTTTGATATTTCTTTTGATGTTTTCTCCTTTCTGCTAAAATGCTGGCTGTTGATTTGAGATCCAAGTCGAAGAGAAGTTGATCATTTTACCCATTTCTGCCAATAAACCAGCAGCAAAAACAGACCCTCAGCATGATACTACCACCCCTATGCTTGGTAGTTTCCACAATGTTCTTAGGTTTAAAAGCCTTACCAAACATTCTTCTTGTAAACACCGCAGTCTGTGTCTAATGTTTCCTAGAAGCCATTTGGTCAGCTGTAAAATCTCAGAGCTTAAATGTGTCAGTTTTGTAGCTGAAGCTCCTCTCTTGTCTATAACTGGATTTATGGAAGGAAACCAAACTTATCCAGATGCTTAAGCATGACTTTGTCTCAGTCTGATGAATCAGCAAAAATACAAACTAAATCAAAACTGATGTTTTTAAAGCTTAGTGAAGTACTTGTCTGTATTATTATTCCACCTTGAACAAAATAATTCAAAATTAGATTTATCTCCAGGATGATTGTATGTAAATGTCTGCCCTCCATATGCAGCCAGAGGCAGTCTGACCTTTTCTTGCCCCGTCCCACAGTCCCTGATTTAACGAGCAGCGTTACAAAGGGATTATTCTACATCAGGATCTCCTCAATGACAGTCTGCTCTAATAACCATTATGGGCTCCACCCTTTGTCATGTCCTTGGAGCCAGACAGATTTGTCATTTGGACGTTAAACCTGCAGCCACCCCACCCTTACATTCCGATGTGAACATCTTCTCACCGTACAGCTGCTGCACGGCCAGGATGTCGTCCCAGCTCAGGACCAGGCTGCGGCCCAGCTTCCTGTAGTACGGAGACATGAGAGCATGGCGCACGGGGGAGTGCTCCAGGCCCAGAGTGTGTCCGATCTCATGGGCGGTCACCATAAACAAGTTGTGACCCTTGTGTCCGTTCAGGGTCCATCTCTCTGCCATGTCGAAGTGGGCCTCTCCTCGACGAGGCAGGAATGCATGAGCTAAGGTCCCACCTGAAAGCCAGACAGGAGACGTTTACATATTTCCTTTTGTTCCCACAGACACCATTCATATTTGGTGCCACAACTGGACAGCAACCTTTATATTAACCAGGACACAGTGAGGCTCGGGTTTGATTTCATGTTCAGTTTTACTTTTATTTGTTTATTGTTTCATTAAATTAAACTTTTTTTATTTACTTCACAGCCAATTTTATTAGGGGGACAAACAGCTTTAGTTGGTACCTTACCAATTCATTAAAGATAATATCAGGGTGATGAAGAGTGTTAGTTTTCCTTCACACACTGTTCAATTTGTAATAAAGTTCAGTTTAGTTCTCATTATCTTCCATATTAGCCATGTCTCCAACATGAAATAGAACCAGCTGCAAAAGACAGACCTTCATTTGGCTTCCTATCAACGCCAATTTTCGTCTTGCCTCTTTGTTAAAGAGGAGCTGTAAATCTGTGCAGCTCCTCCAAAGCTAACTTCTTCTGTAATTAATTAGTTTCTAATTATAGCCATGTCTTGGTATGTTTGCTGCTGTTTCTTCCTCTTTTCATTTCGAGATAATGGATAGAAAATAGATGTTCAAAGCTTGGAATAATGTTTTAGTTTGTTTTTTAAACTGAGACATTCATATTTACCCTGAGATAACATAAAACCTGGGCAGACTGTTGCTGCTTACATGACTTTTGAAGTCAGTTGTTAGACTTAATTTTATTTATTTGTAACAAAATAAAGAAATTAATCCAAAACCCTTTAAATTATTATTTTTTTAAAGAGAATCTAATTTTCCCTCCACTCCTCAGTTATGTCACCCTTTAAGTGGTTTTATTACAAAGCACACCGAGGTCTGTGTGATGTGCAGAGGCTTTGCAGGCATATCAATACCTTTAGAAGAATGCTAGATATAAACTTTGGGATCAAAAACTAGCAGCAGTTTAAAGGGTGCCAGTAGTACATGCAATATTCGCATTCTAAGCTGCTCATGCAATTCTTTTTTTTTTTTCACAAGCAATTTATTATATTTGTTTTTCTTCTTTTTTCTTTTAGTTTTCGTTTAGCATTTTCTCAGACTCCCATTCACACACAGCAGAAGGCTCCTACTGAGCCAGGTCTTGCTGAGGGTTTCTTCAAGAAAGCTGGGATTGCTTTAAACTCAGGTGTGTCCACTGTCACTAAGGGCCTTGTATTCAGAAGGTTTTAATGTTTTAAATAAGTGCAAAACATTTTGTTCTCACAAAGCAGATCTTCACAGAAAGTGCAAAGTGATTTTTGTTTTCAATTGAGCAGACAGCATGTGCAAACCATTTTTTTATGCGTTTGCCTTCAACAGTATGGTGATGAAATTCATCGGTGGAGAATGTGCAAATTTACCACATGCAAAGCAATTTTTCCAAATCTGAACAGTGGAGCCACAGATTTTGCATCTTTGTAGTTCTTCTGAATGTCAGGTGCAAACAGATATGAAAGAATATCAGTGGTCAATGTTGCCACAAAGTTGAGTTATTTTCATAATTTATTTTTTCACTTTTGCACATAGAGATAGGCTACCTATGTAAAGTGCTCTATAAATATTTTGCATAATAGTTTTTTTGATTACCTACCTTACATGATTACCTGCATCCAAACAGCTTTGAATCTACTCTTTCCTTTACTACCACTCTCGACTTCCCCTGGAATCTGCTTATTTTAATGGGTTAAAACCAAACAGGTTTGCAAGTCTTAACATTTGCACAGCAATCTCTAGAGATCACCTGCAACGAGCCCACTTATTGCACGTCCTAAAAAGGAAATTGCACGTAGAATTTAGTGCCTGTGATTTGGAATCTTTGAAGATCAGGCCCTAAAGGTCTGTTGAGGACGACAAAAGGCCACAAACTCAGCCACTAAAAGCAATCAGCTGGGTTATCTTAGACTGCCCATCACCAGACACAAAGAAGGTATTATTTTTTTTGTATAACTGAATTAAAATGACTCTATACTATAGAGTCTATAGTATATGAGTTAGATTATTTGAAAACTAAAAACCATGAGTGAATTTGTACTTTGCACCCTCATCTATGCTGGATTAAAAGAGAAGGGCCATGCTGAAGGATTATGCCGTGTGCAGGATTTGAGAGTCCAATAAATCACTGAGCTGAACTAATTAGGTCCAGTTTGTTTCCAGCCTGTGGTCACATGTACAAAGTAAATCTATACGCCTCTCTCTAAAAATGTATTAATCAGAGGTCACACCAGACAATAACTTGGTTGTTTAATTTATCATATCTAAGTTTACTATGATTACTGAATAGATTAATAATAGTATTAACATTTTACGCCAGGAGGTGGCTGTAACTCTGTGACTCTGACCTGGTCCGTCAAAGGCATTACTGGTCCCGTCGTTATGGTCCCCCTCATAAAAAGCCAACCGGATGTCTGCAGGGCCCTCAGGGGCCTCCTGGAACACCAGGTCAGACACATTGCTCCAAAGCTGGAAAGCAGTTCGCACCGCCAGTTGAACAGAGCCCTGGGACAGGTGGCGAGGCCAGTTTACAATCTGGTAGGTCAGCTGTCGCTTGTACCACTTCTCAGCTGCAAGACAAACAAGGAGCAACAAACAGGTATAAATTAGTCCAATGTAACCAGTTTCACTTAAAATCCCAGCTGAATTTATCCTCTAAAGTAATGTTATTATAGGAGGAAAATATTGAGAAATTGTGACAAAAAAAGTCTAAATCTGAAAAGCATGGCTGTTCAGAAGAAAATATTAGCTGGTCTGCTTTGAAATGTTGTTGTTGATGTGTTGAGCTCAGCATGCTGTGTTCCACAGAGCTGATAGATCACTACTCAGCTTCATTTAATCAGCATGGAGAGAGGAAAAAAATACAACCTGCTTTACTCTAATATAACAAACCAGATTTTAAGAAAATTCTTTTCATATTTACTGATGTCTTCAGAGATCCTCAGACAAAGATACAGTCATGGAAAAAAAAGGGGCTCATATGAATGCAAACTAAATAAATCCAGTTTAATATCAATAAGTAATAACATGACGTAGCTGGATTGAATCTGTGGAGCAGTTTTGACCTTATAAACGTATCTAATGTATGGTTTTCTAGGCTCTACAGATATCTTTCTATATAAAGTTCTCACAAGTTAAGGAATTTCTATGAGATCAAGTTCTTGACTTTGACTTCATCAATGCAACATCTTTCTCAGTTCGTTTGTCAGTTAATCTGTAGATTTTCCGCTGCGCTTGTGAAGATGGTTCTGTTGCTGACAAGCTTCACTTGTCGGACCTCTGACTTTAACTCGTCCTTGCTGTTGCAGAAATCAACGCTTTCCTTTGAGGGTTCCCTTGAGTTTCTGTATTAGATCATAATTGTGTGTGAATCCATCCTAGAGGTTCCCTGAAGGGGTCTGCTTGCCACCTTTCATGTCTTTAATTACATATTCACTAGTCAGCCTCTCGTTTGAAGTAGATCCTATGTGAATCCAACAGGCTGTGTGGAAATCACAGGATGTCAGCCATGTCAGCTTCCAGCTGAGTAAACGCTTAGTCCGTGTTCTTCCAAACATTTGACCTCAACACGTGTCTGTGGTTTCTGTGCTTAGACTAAATTACCTGTCGCAGCCTCTCACATTTGTTGAGGGACAGAATAATAAAGGACGAGACGGAGCCGATCTTTAATTGACTTGTCTAATCAGTTTTTATCCACACAATTAAACAACAGAACCATGCAGAGTCAAAGCTAAAATAAGTCCAAACACTAATTAGGTAATATGAGTGGTTTAGAAGATGCAGCTGCTGGATCATTCAGAGGATGAAAGTAAACACCTTTACAGACGTACACCTGTTAAATGCCTGTAAACATAAATAACAAACCAGCCAGTCACAGAGCAGCAACTTGTTGCATTTGGATGTAGTGGAGACGCCTTGCTGCAGCTTGAACTAAGCACTAGAAGTACATTTGGGTTTCAATATTGCTGTGCTTAAAGATTTTTCTTTGGCGTGTCTAAAAGCGCGACCTCTTGTGGTCATGTTGCTGCCTTGAGCATAGGTTCTACCCCTGCTGGTCCAGCAGTATAAATAAGAACGACAAGGCAGCTGCTGCATTCTTGCCAACTTTGTCTCTATATTTAGAACCTTTCAGACTTTCTAGGGACTTTTTTCAAAAAAACAACTTGCAACGAATCTAGTGACTTTTTCCTGGCTGGTTCGAGAATTTGATGGCAACATCGATTGCTCTGGATTTACCATCACTGAACAGTAAATTGAGCGAGCCACTCCCTCCTCAGACACAGGGACTCAGACGCAGCAGCTGCAGCCCATGTCTGCAGTCAGAGAGCAGAGCGACTCTCTTCTGTTTCCCCGTTGAATATGAGTCAAAAATGCGCAAAGCTTCTACTGATCACCACGTATTGAAAATAGAAATTAAAAATAGCGTATATTTTACTTTAAAATTGATGCAGAGAAATAGAATAATGTGTGAATGTGGTTTACCAGCACTAGTTGACATGCCTCCAGCATCTCAGGGCAGAGAAAACTTGCGTTTTTTTTTCTTTTTTTACTTTTGAGACCTCAATTTCTATGCTTTGTTGTGTTTTTAATGATTAAAGAGATGGACATGCAGGTGGTGCAGTGGTTAGCATGCACAGCCCATGTACGGAGGCCTTAATCCTCGATGCGGGTGACCCGGGTTCAAATCCGGCGCATTTCTCTACCCCTCTCTCTCATACCCCCTTTCCTATCAGCCTACTGTTAAAATAAAAGCCACTAGTGCCATAAATCAAATAAAGAGACATTCTGTAAGGGTTTTACTGAAAATATCTTTAAAATAGCCTTGTGACGTCAAGTGTGTCCATATTAAATGGATCTGACCTAGAATATCTCTTTTATTATTTTATTATATTCAAAATGCATTTTGTGGATATTTAGAAATGACCGGCATCCAGCTCACCTCAGACACCATTGGCAACTCTGGGTAAAGTGAAACAAGTTAAAAACGAAAAGCTGGTCAAGTATGAGCAAGAGTTTGAGAACAAGCAGAAGAGTGTTGCAATTGTGTGTTTTGGCCAGAGGTGGCAGTATAATTTGAAAACTCCAAAATACCTCTTAAAAATTCAGATGGGTGATCAATAAAACCTATTTCTGTGGTGTGAGGAACTTAGAATGCACCTTTATTTCTACTTTAGACACTCTTCAACTGTTTATTTATTCATTTTAATTAAAGACTTTGTGTCCCCTCTTGGGGGAATGTCCCTGCTTTGGGGACCAGTGCTTTAAATCATCCTTCTAAGAAAAGAAAAAAAAACAAAAAAGTATTTAGCAGAAGCAAGGCCAGGTCTTGAGCTTGTTAAGTCAGCTGAACCATCTGGTGGAAGAAATTTTTGTCGCACTCCTTGTGTTGTTTAAACCTACCTGAGAGTTGTTACTGACTATATTCATTCCTTAATGCAGGGGTTTTTACACTCTGTCCTCAGGAGACCACTTTCCTTAGAATTTCAGATGTTTCTCTGCTCCAGGACATCTTGATCTAGAGTTTATACTCCTTCCTTAGCAGCTAGCAGAGACGTTTCAATCACAAATTTATTTAGGTCATGAGATGAGGCAGGGAAAAACCTAAGACATGTAAGACACTACTGTCCTGAGCGGTTTACATGTTTTCACCCCAATGGACACACTTTATCTAATCCTCTGACGTTACTTCCGACAGGATGATCCACCATGTCAAAAAGGGGTCAGTTCATGTCAGTCTGGGTTCTCGACCATGGCAACAAGTTCAGTGCACAGCTTTTATCTTTGGGATGTGTTGGAAAAGGAGAATTTCCTGAAAAATGTGAAGCTGACCAAGGCGCAGCAAATGCATGTTTGCAACATGTTCTAGATCTATTAAAAAAGGTTTCTGACTTCTTTTAGAATCTGTGTGTGGAAGACTTAATGCAGTTCTAAAGGCAAAAGAGGGTCCAACCAAACACTAGCAAGGGATACCTAATAATATAGCTAGCAAGTGTATATCAACTGAGTATTTGCAAGAAAGGTTTACAGTCATCGAAATATTTTTAAATGCAGGTGGAAGGTCTGCACATACGTTTGCAATACAAACTGCCAGACTGGCCTCCTAAGGCCTGCAGAGAGCTTTATGGTGAGCTGCTTTAATGGCATTTTCACTTTTTTTTTGAAACAACGCACAACAGAAATGAGATGCAAGTGGCTAAAAAACAGTTAAATAGGTATTGCATACGGCAAATTACAGTGAGGCCCAAACAACACCCTGGAGACTGGAAAATATCTGGATATCTGCAGTCATTAAGGCATGGGTTTGGCAGTGACATCAGTGTGTGTTTCCGTGAGAGTAAACACACAAACAGAGGCAGTCTGAGCAGCTTTACTGCTATGTACATTTGATTATGGACATTTGAAAAAAAATAATCTATTTCAGAAACCTTTTTGCAGAAGGACCGGAGAAAGTTCAGAAAAGTAAGGCTGCATCCTAATAATAAAGTGAAATTAGAGCTACCGTTGTGGGCCACATTTACACCAGCAAGTTGTCAAGATTATCAAAGACTCCAGATTCTGCTCCGCAGGAGTTTAGAGTCTCTTTCTACTCTGAACTCGTACATTAACGAGCTGCATTAAGCCTGTAGTCAGACAGCATGTTCAGATCTGCATCCTGAGCATGAATGGGACGCCTCCTCACCATCCCAGACCTACACAGAACAACAGTCCCGAGAGGACGATGGAGAAGCCAGGAAGTCCAACACACAAAACATTCCAAGACTTCCCTTATGGAAGCAATTATCATGATGCCCTCTATGGCTGAGGAGCAAAAGGGAGCGAGACCATCTGATAGCTGGAGTTATTGTTGTTGTTGGGATAGTGCAGTGGGGTTTATGCTTCCTACCAGCATGAAGAGACTTTCACACAGGATTCTGGGCACCAGAGCTGTGTACTGTAAGGACTTCAGTTGGATGTTAGAAAACAGGCCAATGTGTGTGATACGCAGCAAACTGAAACCCGTGAAATATTTATAAATCTGGTTTCTCAATGCCGGGGTTGCTGGAGGTTCCTGGGGTCTTTACATACAAATAATGATGTCATTTTCTGTGCATCTTTGAAGGAGGCAAAGTTTTGTCAATGATATTTGGATATTAATGCAACATTTACTTTTCATGACACCCAATATTACGTGTCAGTCACTATTGCTTTGGGATTTCAAAAGAGTTAGCTAACAAAAACATAATGGATCTATACATGACAGATGTTGCTAAAAATCTTTTAAAGGATCAGATTTAAAAGTTATGTGTTGACATGACAATGACTCATCCTTTGTGTTTAGCCTTTTTATCTCCAAATGTTTCATAAGTCAGGTAAGTGACTTGATAAACTTGCTGAAAACAGCTGAAAATGATCAGGTGGTAGACTACAATGATTGGGGTCCTGCCAATAACCCAGTTTAGAATCAATGATTGCAAGGTGCCAGGTCCTGAGCCCCTATCATCATCCTTCCACCACCATGCTTGGTGTAAGGTTTTTGCGGTTTGCCCTCGCAACTGTCTAGGTGACTTTTTTTGACACATATGGTTCAATTGCAAAGCAAGTTCATACCGAAGTATTCTTTTCAGGGAGAGAGGGCTTTCTTATGGCAACGGTTCAAAAACATCCCACAAGTTTATGTATTTATTCTACTGCTCTCAGCTTCAACATGCTAGGTATGACCTTGTAGAGTCTGGAGCTTCTCTGATTCCTGAAAATCTCAACTTTATGGCAAATGGCATTTTTAAATCAGGGATGAACAGCAGTTGCCTTAAAAAGGCATTACAGAGATTTCTATTGATACTGCCACCCCTGGCCAAAACACAGAACTGCAGCACTCTTCTACTCGTTCTTGTAGCTCTTGTATCTTACAAGTTTTTTTTTTTTTATTGCTATTACTTTATTCACTGCGTGTGAAGTTGCAAGAGCCATAAAAGGCTATTTAAATGAAGTTTTTCGATAAAAATTTCTTAATCTTCCTCATTTTCATAATAAGTAGCAACATTTCTTTAAATCGTTGCTGCTGTCACTCCATCTTTACATTTAGTGTATTTTACATGCATGTCTTAAACCAGAAAAGAAATGTAATTCAATGAGGTGGTAATCACCTGGGACCGATCATTAATTTGTCAAACAGGCACAAAAGAAGACAAGTTTCAGACAGTCATTCAAACAGCCTCAATGAACTCCGATCAAGACCAATTATCAAAACATTTGGATGTTTGGAAGAGAAATAGGACAGGACTAGAAACTGTCAGGTCCAGATCTATAAGGACACACCTCTGAATAACAAACACAAACACTCTCAGCTTCCATTGCTTATGACAAAGGTGGAATGTAATTTCTGTAAATATTCCACATTCCTCAGGTTGCGGTTTGCTCTCTTTTTTCCCCCCAGAGGCTCAGAGGCAGCAGCCAAGATTTTCTTCCTTCTAAACAAGATCAGAGAGGATCTCGCTCATCTCAGTCACCAGCTGATTTGATCATAAAAAAAAATTAGTGGATCTTAATTCTGCTTAATTATATCATAAACGGTATAAAAGTAATTATTTCTTTAGTTGCATCTGCTTGTTGCCATGTCCTAATAAACATAGCCTACAGAAGTAAGAATGTGAAAATGGCACCAAAAAGTTTCACAAAAGGTTTAAATTTCTGAGAACATGTGTCTATCCTTAAAATATTTGCATTAAATGTCAAAAGGAATTGTAAAACTCTTCTCAAGTTACATGTTCATTATATTATCCTGAGCTGTCTCTATAGTTATGTTGCTACAGACTGCTGGAGGACATAGGGACCCCTTTTCATCATTCTGCTTCATTCTATCTCTTATTTCTCTTATTCTGCAGTATTAGTTCAACCCCTAACTGAATGTTCTGTCTCCTTTTACTCATCATAGATTTGGTGTTCTCTTTGGCTATGACACCATCCTGCTTGGAGGCATCAGCTGAGCTGTTGCAATCAAGGACTTCCACTATATATGATACATTTGGGCCTGTTTTCAGTGTTTAGTCCAGTTTCTCTCCTAGATATACCTTTTGGTTCAGCTTTTACTGTGACTGTAGGTGCACACAGTCGTCCCCTTTGAGATGAAAACTGACTCAGAGTTCATCTGGTTAAACGTTTCTCTGCAGAAAGCCACTCATACGGAGTCTGGCTCAGCTGGAGGTTTATTTGTGTTAAAATTGCGTTTTTCCTCTCCAGTGTATGCACGCTCAGTGTGAGGGATTGCTGTAGTCAACAACAAAATTAGAGCGAATATCTACTGTTGCAACCAGCTGATCCAGCAGGAGCGAAATCTGCAAAGTCAATGACTTAATGCAATCAGATGGATTTCTTAGAGAGAAAACTTTTAGCCAATCTTAAAGTTTGGCTAATAGAAAAATTAAATTGATCTAGACTTGTGTTTGTTTTTTGGTCACAATTGCATTTTGATCATACATATATATACATATCAATTCACTTAAGGACATGATAAACATATTCCCGCATCATTAATGGCAAAATCCGTTCACCCTATGAACTTCTTTTGCAACAGAAAATGTAACTATTACAACTCTAATCTCATGTTAAATATAGAATCCCATTACTCATTGCTCCTATTGTAACCTTATCACTCTAGAGCGACTCTTGGTTGCTTTTTAATAAATATGAAATGGCATGCTATGTATTCATTATCTAGAGTCCCCTCTGAAATGCTTCACTGCAATCGCACACTTAGTTTCAGTGTAAATGTAGTTAAGTCTTTCTAAGCAGCTCTATCTCTTTGAGCTTTAACCTAGAGGTGTGAAACAATCTTCTACTCACTGATGTATGAGTCACCTCTGCTGCTAAAATAGAGACTCTTAGAAGCTGATGAGATGTTTGAACAAGGATAGAAGCGTTAGCAATTGTGAGATATTACCCTATTCAGCTTGCATAATATGCAGCCTGTAATGGCCAACCAGCTCAATAAACAACACTATCCAGAGCCAGTGCGTATGGGTGTTTTCTCCAGAAGGAACACTTCAGGTACTGACATGAAGAGGCAGCAGCAAACATCAGCTGCCGCTGCAGTGACTGCATTCCCCAAACATTAACTAACATCGTCGGTGACATGGAAGGAATGCAAAGGCTTTGCACTCATCAGGATGAAGGCCAGGAGGAGGAAAAAGGCTCACTCTGCGACTGAGATGCTGAAAATCCAAATTCACAGGATTCATGGAATGAACCAGATGTTTGAGACAAAAAGCCTGGGAAGAAAACTACAACTGCTTTTTTTTCTCTTTTTTTTATTTTATCGTGCTTCCATCAGCTGGAAAAAAATTACACCCTATACTAATGCATGGAGATTTTCTCTAAATCACTCTAAACTGAGAGAGGGGTGGGAGGCTGGGCTTAATTACTACAGAAGAGCTCAGCTGCAATCTTTAACCACCGTTTAACACAGCGGCAGAAAATTGCGATCATCGATCATCTGCCGCCGCCAGAGAAGGCAATCAGAAATACAATCTAGAGTCTGAGTGGGAGAGTTTCAGCCACTCAGGGTGAAACGCGTTAATGTCATATCAACTGAAGGCTTTTAAAGACACATTGGAGATACTCTTTGCAGAGCATTCTGCATCCAATAAAGCTTCATTCATTTTGGAAAACTGTGTGTAAAAAATTTTTATTTATTGAGGTTTTGAAATGAGTTGCTCAGTGATGCAGTGGGTAGCACTGCTGCCTTGCAGCAAGAAGGTTCTGGGTTTGATTCCCAGCCTGGGGTCTTTCTGCATGGAGTTTGCATGTTCTCCATGAGCATGCGTGGGTTCTCTCTGTGTACTCCGGCTTCCTCCCACAGTCCAAAAACATGACTGTTAGGTTAATTGTCCTGTTTGTCTCTGTGTTGCCCTGCGATGGACTGGTGACCTGTCCAGGGTGTACCCCGCCTCTCGCCCATTAACAGCTGGAGATAGGCACCAGCACCCCTCGTGACCCCAATTGGGACAAGCGTGTCAGATAATGGATGGATGGAATTTTTTATATTAAAATGAGCATTTTATGTACCCTCTTAATAATTTTCAGATAAATGTATAAACTCTCTTCATTTCAAATCTGATCGATTAAATAAATAAGGTTGTTTATTGGCACAGACCTTAAAGGAATAGTACACCCAAAACATGATTAGCCTTCATTTTCTACTCACCCCCATGCTGAACAACACTCTGGAGTACTTTTTTGATATCTCAAATGCATCTGGAGATCTGGGAGGCTTCTTGCTGTCTGCTGACATTCAAATAATGGAGGTCTATGGTGCCCGAGACAGAAAGGTCCATAAAAGTCCACAAAAAACGTGTCAATATTCCTCCATACTGCTCGTCCAATGTATTCCAAGTGTCCTTAGTGGGTAGCATCCAGAATTTACTCGAAACAAAGTCATTTAGAATGTTTTTAGAGCATAAACAGTAGTGTATAGGATTTCCTGAAAGCGCGCACATGCGCGCTCACGACGCTACGGAAGCCGGCAGACCAAACCAGATGAAAGTGCGCATTCAGCGTCTGCTCTGCCAATAATGCAAGCGTAGAAGAAGAAATGTGCTGTTTACCTGTGCAAAGAAAGAAACAACGAAAGAAAAATGTCTGAGGACTTCAGTGTTGAGGAAGAGCATGAGTTCTTTGCCGAGCTGAATGCGCTGGTTTGGTCTGCCGGCTTCCGTAGCGTCGGGAGCGCGCATGTGCGCGCTTTCAGGAAATCCTATACACTACTGTTTATGCTCTAAAAACATTCTAAATGACTTCGTTTCGAGTAAATTCTGGATGCTACCCACTAAGGACACTTGGAATACATTGGACGAGCAGTATGGAGGAATATTGACACGTTTTTTGTGGACTTTTATGGACCTTTCTGTCTCGGTCACCATAGACCTCCATTATTTGAATGTCAGCAGACAGCAAGAAGCCTCCCAGATCTCCAGATGCCTTTGAGATATCAAAAAAGTACTCCAGAGTGTTGTTCAGCATGGGGGTGAGTAGAAAATGAAGGCTAATCATGTTTTGGGTGTACTATTCCTTTAAGCAATGCAGCAGTGCTACTGGAAAACCTGTGGCATAATACTGCCTCTACTATGTTAAGAGCTGATACGGTGTTTTTTATAGTGTTTGAAACAAGTTATTTGATTTTTTTCAAACACACTTCTTTTTATTTTGGTTGAACAGCTGCAGAGTATTTAATCAAAAGATATTAGGATTTAATAAGTAGACAGCTATGTTTGCTGAGATTTAACTTTTTTTAAAGAGCCTTTCATTGTTGATCAGCAAGCTCTGAATGAATGTTGAGGGAAATGTTGAAGCTGCTGTTTCAGTTTGTTCTAGTTGATCACAGACCTGAACTAATGTTGGTTCTCAGGTTGTTCATTATCATCATTAATTCCCCTTCCTCTGTTGTTGGCAGTTTAGGTCCAATGGTTGCATCTTGGACCAAAAAAGACATTCCGGCACGACAATGATCTCAAACACTCATCAAAATTGAGTTAAAATCTACAAATCCAGCACAGATTAAGCTTTTGGATTGGCTTTCATACATGTGTAAAGATGTATGTGTATAACCTGCATCTTTTGCAGAAAATGAAATACTTTAAATTACTCTAATATAACTGATAAGAAGAGTAGTGTAACATCCGATGACAAAAAGGTCACTTGTAGAGATGCAACTTGCTAACACCAATCAAAATTTGGCTGGTGGATATTTGCAGATATTTGTTAATTAAAAGTGACTTTATAGAACTACATGCCACTTCCAAATTATCCAAAAAAAAAAGGATTTACTTAAATCTAGGGACCCTAAAGACAAAAATTATCCCTACAGTTAATAACGCATGACGATGTAAATGATGTAAGAGCTGTGATTTTTTTTTACAGAAACATGTGATCAAACCGGGGTTAAGGAATCTTTAAAGGAAGCTGGTTTTAGACTTTCTCAGCAGAGAGAAAAATGCTAAACAACCATGTTTCCAAAACAAGGTAAGACGTTAAAATATAAATTAAACCAGTGTTTCTATTTTATTACTTGAAAAAATGTGTGTTGTTTGGAGTCTTTCATATAATTTTCAACATTTACCAAGTGTACGAAACATATTTTGGGCAATCCCCCAAGAAACGTACATAAAAAAAAATCCCCATTTTATTGTTGCAAGGACTAAGAACCTATCAACATATCTGCAAAGTTTGCTTTATTAAATCACATTTAAAATAAATTAATTATAAAGCAAAACTAATTGAACATCAATCTCCATGTCTGAGTACAATAAAATATGCGATAATAGCCTGAAACGTCATTATTTTTAAAGTGAAGACCCTCTATATCTTATTTTCAAAAATACTGTAAATTCTGCATATTCTAAATACTGTATATATGAACACTTTTTAAGATGAATATTGGCAAATTTTAAATAATATCTTACATTATTTGCTGTTGCATGATTGTTGCTAAACACCAGAAGCCTTCCAGCTAATATCAGACATTGCAGCTGCTTTAAATACAGGCCTCAGCTTGGGTTTAGTGCTTTATTAAGGTGGGACCTCCCAGTTAACTGTTGGGCTTTAAAATACCAAAAATAGGACACAACACCTCAAGGGAACACATCCACATCTTCTCAGATACCCCACACAAACATGCTGCTCATGCTGCAGATTAAACGAGTTACCTTTGTCTGCAGAGCGCCTCCTGCGGTGATCCAGTTGTCCCTTCCCAGTAAAGATGACATTTACCCTCTGCGCCCAGACCTGCTGGCTGCCCTCATCTGACACCCCACAGCGGGGCTCTGCCATCTGCCTCAGGGTGGCGCTGTCAAGTCGCCCTGTGATGGGGAGACGGGAGAGCCACTGGTACTCTCTGCAGAAAGGAAACCGCTTCTCAGTATTGGAAATGTAACCAGAGCAGGGAGGTGCACAAATTTAAAGAGATGAGTGCAGATCACAAAGCATATCTATGTGAGCCGTTGGTGGTCGGCAAAGCTTTCCATCTTAGCAGTAAAGTGAAAAATGAGCCAGAGGGTTTGGTAAAATTCCTGAATGGTTCAGAGATGGTTCAGGAGATGTCTCCAGAGCAGACATTAGGGGATTTTTACGGCCCGGTGGTGTCGTACAGCCCTGAGGCCTGTCCCACACAGACTTCACCCCCTAATAATGAACAGTAGCAGCCAAAACAGGCGCCTCAAAATAACTAAACTTTTAGATCTCCTCTGTGATTCCCACACTCATCAGAGACACGACTTTGAAATCACTCACCTGATCGCAGACTGCACTTCAACTGCATTGTGGACCTGGTGCTCATGATGGAGATACCCATACTTCTCCAGAAAATCCTGCAACAGCAGCACCGATTACTCCGTACCCAAATTTGAACACATGTGATGTTTTGTCTTACATTAAATGTATATTTGGACTGATCAGACTGCTGATCTGTATCATTAACAAAGGGACCACCCATACACATAATAACCCCTGAGGTGCGCCTGAAATTCACAGCCACCATTTTAAAAAGTGTTTACTTCAAACATGGAAATAAAGAGCAGCTCCAGTGTTTAAACACAAAAGAAACACGTTCCAAACAGATGTTGCTCGCAGTTTTATGACTGGCTATAATTTGATACGCTATATGTTCATACAGGAGGCTTCGTGTTCAGACGGCTGCAGTGATTACAGATGTACAGGAGGTGGAGGAGGAAATTAAAATCAGGGGAGATGACAGACTAGTTTACAGAAAACAGGAGTGCAGTAGAAGAAGAAGAGACGCTGAAATGGTAGAAGGTTTTGTTCAGAGAGGTGAGTCTGAGCAGGTCTGCCTACACATCTATAGTTTTACCAGAATCCAAATTAAGTTTCCTTTGCTTTATCACTGAACTTTTACCTTCAAACAACTGAGGAAAAAAAAAAAACACATTTCACATATAGGCTAAAATTCCTTAAAAATCTTGAGGCATAATAATGTTATATGGTGACAGCTTGCACATTATAAGCATAAACTTGTGTGGATTCTGCTTAACTGTTAGGAAGATAATGCATTTCTTATTTTACAAATGCATTTCTTAAAGGTATCACACATGAATTTGCATCTTCCTTTTACTGCAGGTAAAGTAACACGTCTTCTAGGGCAGGTTTCTATCAGTTTTGCACCTCTAGAGCTTTTTGTACAGTCTTGTTTGCTATTAAGCAATCAGGTCAGTCAGATTGCAGGGAGAGAGCCTCTTATTTATTGTTTTTAAGTCAGAAAAAAATGTGATAAAAAGAAAAATGCTACTCATGTACTGAGTAACTTGTCTCAGCATCTGATGTAGAAAGACAGACTAAAATGTAATGTTATCTGCATGTTAAGCACACTATAGAATAGAATCAGATGATAAAACAAATGACTACATAAAAAAATACAAATCCAGGAATAAAAAAAACACTTTTACAGATCAATTTTATTTTAAACAATAAATTACACCAATTCTCATGGTAGGTAATGTTGTTGCATGTGTTAGAACAGCATACAGCACCTCCAGTGAAAATATGAATCAATGAAAATATTTATTAATATAATATACTTTTTAATATAATATATTAGCTTAAACACCAAATCTCATGGGAGGTTCACCTGATATAAATTAAGTTTGTGTACAGAAAGGAAAACTTTATCTGGAGCCGCTTTGTCCAAAATAAGCTTGCTTGTTATTCAGTAAAGTTACTTAGAGCGGATGGAGCTGCCAAATATTTTACTTCAGTTAGAGTAGCAAAATTTTATGAAAGTATTTCTGAAGTAAAAGTAAAAAAAAAAAAAAACGGTGCAGAAGAACTACTAAGAGTATTTTTTTGTCAAAAATTTTCTCAAGCAAATGTGACTAGTTACGGCTCACATCTGGATTTAGGTCTTGATATTGAAGCCCTGGCTGAATGTTGAAGGTCGTCATCCTCCTGGAAGGCAAACCACCACCTCACTCTCTAATCTACTGCAGCCTCTAACAGGTTTCCCATCTAATCTCACCCATTTTAAGCTCCATTCATCCTCTTATCAACTCCAACTATTCTCCTTTTTGCTGCTAAAGAGAAGCCTCCCCACAGCATGATACTGCCACCCACATACAATCCTAATCCAAATACTTGTGTGTGTGTGTGTTGTCTTTTCATGGGCCAATGCTGTGGATATGACACCCCATAGATATGAAAACCCAAATCAATTTGAAATCCAAGACAGCTTTTGGTGTAAAATTTTACTTAATAAGATACAAACTTCATTAGGAACTTCCAATCCAAGACTTAAGGTTTCCTTGACTCAGATAACACAGATTAGAGGTGACCTTGATACAGATTATTCTGACATCAGTCTAACTGATCCCGGATAAAATGTGCTGCTGAATTTTGTAGACGATATAGCTATTTCTGCCTCCATTTATGTGATAAAAATGACACAATTATGATAAATGTTATACATTACACAATTTAAACATATAAGCAGAAGGAAAAGAAAATAATAATAAAAAAAATCTATTCATTAAAAATAGATGGACAATTGAGGCAGTGGAGATAAAATGGCTTCCCTTCATTAAGAATCTGGCAGCTAATGTATCGTTCTACCTCTTGTTTCGATGTAAAGCAATAGATATTTAGGTACAGTGGAGGATCTGTGATGCTGTGGGCACATTTCTCTTTAAAAACTCATAGGAGCCTTGCTATTAGGGGTGGGTATTGGCAAAGAAGTCACGATTCGATTCGAATCACGATTCACATGCCACGATGCGATTCTATCACGATGCATCACGATACTTGAAATATTGCGATGCATTGGGATATTTTCACTGAACACTGCAAGAAAAAGATACAGCCCTTACCAGTGGCTGACTGGCTGGGTGTGATCTGGATA